>NW_017673463.1:0-1188 GCF_001879085.1 Nicotiana attenuata
TGCACACGCGGCGCCGACCGTCCAAACTCAACCAAATTCACACCCCATAACCCCCAGGTCACCACAAACCCCATATCCTTGATTATTTCATAAAAAAGAAACCAACCAGATGGCCCTAATTTCACATCTAGGGTTTTATGCAAGGTTGAATTGTGACTCATTGATTACCAGTGTTTAATGACCCTGAAAGTGATATTATGTGTTTATTTGACATGGAATAAATATATAATATCATTTTTGGGGTCAATTTCAAGTTAGTGCATCCAAAGCCGAAAATCAGTGAGTTCTCCAATTTTTCTTCTCTTCTTCCTTTTCTGGTTTTATTATACTTCATAACTGTTTGGCTTCATGATTAATTGGTTTGGATTGCTGTTTGTTTAGGATTTAGTATTTGAGTTTATTTTTCTCAGTTTTGAATTCTAATATCCAATAGCATGAACTTGTTCTTTTAATTGATTAATCTGTCTCAATAGCATGAATGTTGACTTGTTAATTTTATTTTAGTTGAGATAAATGTTCAGTAAGTCTTCAGATTTAATTTTGTTTGTCCATTTTTTTATTTTTATTTTAGGTAATTGTTGTTTTTCATCAGTAAACTCTTTAATTTTTTGATTTGTTTGGACTTGATTCTGTTAATTTAAATGTTTAGGGTTTAGTTTAACTTTGATTAGTTTAGCATTAGTTGGATTTTCTGTTTGTTTTTGGGATCTCTATTAGCTTAATTTTAGGTTTCAAGTCAATAATTGTTCAAAATTAGTTGAGTTAAATTCTTTTGATTGATAACTATTCTTTAATTCAGTGTTTTTAAAGTTAATTAGGCTTAGATGATTGGATATAGCTGAATAGCTTGGTCTTTAATTAACTATAGTTGAATTTTAACTAGGACAAAAGGGGTTTTGGTTGGGTTAGTAATTTCAGGGGTAGTCAGGGGTAATTTGGGCACTCAAAATGGGTTAGTTTGTTAAGGCTCTGTAATTTCAGAACAAAAATGAGGGTAGTATAGGTATTCCATAGGTAGAAAGCAAAGCTAGAACACCCTAGGTCCTTCTAGAAGGGGGTCTTAGTGTAAGTTTCAGCATTTTGAAAACAGTAACTTGGGCAACAAGCCACAAATTTAGGGATTAATGACTAAATTCTGAAATAAAAAAGGGGAAAAAATGAAGTGAAAACCTCTAGAACATCCTGCCC
>NW_017673463.1:3194-6693 GCF_001879085.1 Nicotiana attenuata
GAAAGTTATGGCCAAAATACTGAAGCCTGTCACTGCAGTCAAAGTTGGCGCGGCCGCGTTCGTCTTAGCGCGGACTGCACTTGTTTTGCGCGGACCGCGGTCATTTTTGCGCGGCCGCGGAGGTGAAAATCTGGAGCTACTCTATAAATACGAGGTTTTTGGGTTTTTTTTTTTTTGATATTTTGACCTAGAGAGCTCGGATTTTGGCGATTTTTCGAAGGTTTTTCAAGAAACTCATCGGGGTAAGTGATTCTAACTCTCATTTGGCTAAAATACATGAATCTACCATTGAATTCATCATTTATTTCATGATTTGGGATAGAATTTGGGGAGAAAATTTGTGAAATCTTCCAAAATATAAAATGATGATTAGAAGGACCAAGTGGTATCGGAATTGGATAATTTTGATATGTATAGACTCGTGGCGAGATGAGGAATCCATTGATGTGAATTTTATAATTTTTTGAGAAGTGGGCCCGGGGCTCGGGTTTTGCCTACTTCGTGATTTTTGATATTTTTCGAGTCTTTTCGATTGGGTTGCATCCCCTTAGCCTATTGTAATGTATTCCTTATGGTTTTGGGCAGATTCGACGCTCGAGGAGGTTGATTTGCGAGGCAAGGGCATAGCGAGCTAGGATTTCGGCCTGCTTGAGGTGAGTAATGGTTATAAATGATGTTCTGAGGGTTTGAAACCCCGGATTCGCACAACGTGGTGCTATGTTAAGATGAGACACACGCTGCATGATGAACGTGGGGTCTGATATTGCTGGGGATTCGGACTTGGTCCATCCCGATTGATGATTTTACTATATTTTTGACTGAGATTTACTTAATATCACTGTATTCTGGGCTAGTTGCCATGTTTGGGGCCTTGTGCCGATCTGTAGAACCCTTAGGGGTAGTTGTACTGGTTGACCTCACTTTACTCGTTAAAAATCATACCCTCAGTCATGTTCTTAACTGATAAACATAATATGAACCGACTTTAGAAATTGGTAACTCCTAATGAGAATGACTTGTGGGATGGGAACCCTGTTTTAGCTGAGTGTGCCCGAGAGGCCATGTCTATAGTGACTGAGAGGGGTCGAGGACCCCATAGTGAGGGTATTTGATATATATCGGATCGGGCTGCACGCCGCAGCAGTATATATACATATATGGATCGGACTGCACGTCGCAGTAGTATATTATATGGATCGGACTGCACGCCGTAGTAGTATATTATATGGATCGGACTGCACGCCGCAGTAGTATATTATATGGATCGGACTGCACGTCGCAGTAGCATACTATATGGATCGGACTGCACGCCGCAGTGATATAGCGCTTGGGCTGTAGGAGCCTCTCCGGAGTCTGCACACCCCCAGTGAGCGCAGTCGACTATTATTATTGGATCGGGCTGCATGCCGCAGCAGTATATGTATATATATATATATGTAGATCGGGCTGCACGCCGCAGTAGTATTCAGTACGGATCGGGCTGCACGCCGCAGCGGTATAATCATACTATCGGTTATTGTCAGAAGTAAAAGAGTTGAGAACCGGTTTAAGAGATGTTTACCTGACTTCTTCATTTACCTGCTATTTGATGTACTTACTGTTTTATATAGAACTGCGTAGTGTTTTTACGAGTTTTCTTCCCGTCAGTCGTTATTTATTGCTATTACTCACTGAGTCGGAGTACTCACTTTACTCCCTGCACCATGTGTGCAGATACAGGTATCCCGGAGGCATAGTTGAACTTTTAGCTGCTATTCAGGTTTTACCGGAGTCATCGAGGTAGCTGCACGGCGTTCGCAGACTCGATTTCTCCCTCTATCCTCTTTACTTTCAGCACTTTAGACTATCTTTTGTATAGGCTGTTCCTCAGACTTGTGTAGAGGCTCTTGACTCGTGACACCAGATCGGTGGAATTTGTATTGATATTTTTTCTATTGTTGCAGAGTTACACTTATGTTAATCGACATTACATCATGTTAATTGGGTATAAACTTTATAAAAGCGATTGTGAGTGTCGGAATGGTCGGGCTTGCCTAGCATTGTGTTGGGCGCCATCACGATCGGGATTGGGGTCGTGACAAGTTGGTATCAGAGCCTAGGTTACTAGGTCTCGCGAGTCATGAGCCGGTTTAGTAGAGTCTCGCGGATCGGTACGGAGACGTCTATATTTATCCTCGAGAGGCTGCAGAACCTTTAGGGAAACTTCACATTCTTGAATTCTTATCGTGCGTCCTTGATTCAGCTTGAAAAGAAACTCTTGAAATTCCTTCCACGCGTTTGTATGCGCACCTTAACGCTCAGTATCAGATGTGCCTTGATGGCTTGTGATTCCCCGATCAAAGGGCGAGATGTAATCTCCGTGAGTTTGATGTTGGGCCAGTCTGGAGGACTTGAGGCCGGATCTTGCCTCTGGCTTGAGCACTGAGGTGCTGATCGTGTGAGCAAGTGTTTTGAACTTATATGTTCGGTATTGTCCCTATTAGCCGGAATGGCGGTTTGGTATTCATGTGATGAGTATGTTAGTACTGCGAGATGTAATTATATGACTTGGTAGTGACGAAGAAGTCTGCTGGATAATAGATGAACTGTTAAGTGATTCGTTTCCTATTGTGATTTGATGGGTAGCCCGAATATGGGCGCGTGAAGGATATTTTCGTGTCTCCTAGTTGGAAAGTAAAGTGCAATACATGTGGCGGTATGAGTTCAGACTCAGGAAGACTAAATTGACTGTGTAACATATATGATGGTGGAAGGTATGTTGAAGTGCTAAATTGAGGCAAAGCAGGTGGGTTATCTCCTGCGGAGTGTTCTTAAGTGGTATGATCCTTATGCGTATGTTAGAAGAATCATGTGTAATTGAAGGGTACGTGTTGAAATTTGAGAATTCGGGTCGCTTAAGAGAGTAGACACAATTGAGGTGGGAATGAATGCGAGGTTTGCAGAGGATTACAGTACTAGATGATCAGTGTTTTCACGAACTGGTAGATGATTTGAGTTTAATCTCACTATGATATTGTGACATCATTAGAGTAAAAGTATTATGGGTTATTGAGTGTGTCCTGATATATGGCTTCGAGCCAAGTTGGGGAGGTTGCTATTGATTAGCTGATTGCACGGCTATGTGCTATGTTGGTTCCGTTTCGATATATGCTGGCAGATCAGTTCTGGTTGCAGAAATTGAGCCGAAGATGGCACGAGTAAAGCAAAATTTTGACAAAGGTTATATGGTGCTTTGTAGATGTGTGAAAATAATAGGATGTCTTGAGCTGTCGTTGATAAATAATGCTCAGTGTATGGAGAAGGAAGATGTTTGTTTGTATTGGAATGAGATCATATCCTGCGGTGTCAGAGTGCTAATGAGGCACGGATGGTTATGTCCGTTTGATCAGGTAAATTGCAGTTCGAATATGAAGTAAATGACTCTCGAGAATGGTTTTATTGTGTTCAAGATTCTACATGTAACAATCAGGTGTCTTAAGGTTGTGTATGTGGGTAGAGA
>NW_017673463.1:8341-20103 GCF_001879085.1 Nicotiana attenuata
TTTTGGTTGGAGTTATGGGCACATGTGGTGCGGTTCTATTGGGGATTCATAGAGGAAGTCGAGTGGGAAGAGTAATTGGGTGTTGATCGGTAAATGGAGTATCGGTTATGACCTATCGGGTTGCGAGTCATATGTTATTTGTTTCACCGTGGATGTAATGAATTGCTTTGGTTCCAGACATCAAAATATGCGTGGCTGTCGATTTTTGATCATAGTGACTTGAGGTGTTTCATGTGTAACAGTGTTTCGATATGATCGCGCATTGTAGCGCGGCTACGTGGAGTTATAACCCTTCGAGGTAGATTCAGCTGTTCTATTTCTACGATGTGAGACGGGGTCTCAGCCTTGTGTTGTGATGGTACTAATGAGCTTGAGGTACAACTCTTTCGTTGAGTCATTTTTCATGATTTGAGGATGTTCAGACTGTTTCTTACTGGTGCGTGTATTATGCAAGTGGTAGCTTAGGCCAGTTTCAAGGTGTCATATCACCAGAGTGGTGTGATGGGTTCGAGGTGATCGTTGGGGTCATTAATGAATACGAACAGATTTGATTTCAGCTTGTTAGAAGGATAATATCGAGGTTCGGCTCGGAAATCTGTTGGGGTATTAGTCAAGAGGGGAGTGGCTTCATGAGTGGTTGATCCGAGAAATGGTTATGGTTTGCTGCGTGTCTCATGTATCGTTGGCAGTATATGGAAGTGTTGGAATAAGACTTTAGCTAATAAGGGATTTTCTAGCGGTATTTGGTTGTTGTGGGCAACTGCAGTGAATAGGAGTTATCGTTTCGAGTGCTTGGATTATGTGGTATATCATATGATTTCACCTGAGGTTGCAGGTATGGGTTATTACAGCTGGTTCGAGACTATTAAAAGTATAGGTGTGAGGTTTTGATCGTATTGATAGTTTCAGAAGTGAAAAGGTAGATCTACGATTTATGGGCCAGACTGGATTGTGTAATTTCAGTTAAAATGTGTTATCGGACCTATATGAGATAGGGTGACGTGGGATCACCCCGGGCATATGCATGGTAAAGTTATTCAGCTATTGGATGGCCTCTAGAGCAACTCTGGGTACGCTCGAGGACGAGCGTTGGTTTAAGTTGGGGAGGATGTGACGACCCGACCCGTCGTCTCATGAGTTACCGCTCTGTTTTCCCCATTTTATGCTTCTTCATGTTTCGTTATCGGTATGTGGTGTGTTAGAGTTGATTTGGATTGGTTTTGATAAGAAATGAGACACTTAGTCTCTTTAAGGAAGGCTTAAGTTGGAAAAGTCAACCGGATGTTGACTATTGTGTTAGAGGGCTCGGATTTGAATTCCGATGATTCGGTTAGCTTCGGGGGGTGATTTATGACTTAGGAGTGTGATCGGAATTTATTTTGGAGGTCCGATGTAGAATTAGGCTTGAATTGGCGAAGTTAGTATTTTGGCGAATTCCGGTTGATAGGTGAGATTTTGATCCGAGAGTCGGAATGGAATTCCGAGAGTTGCTGTAGCTTCGTTAGGTGATTTGGGATATGTGTCCAAAATTTGAGGTCATTCGGACGTGGTTTGGTCGGGTTTTTGATCGAAAGTGTATTTCGGATGTTTTTAGAAAATTAGGCTTGAATTCGATGAGTTGTGGGTAATTTGATGTTGTTTGAGGTGCTTTGATGATTGGAACGAGGTTGAATAATGTTTTAGGATGCGTTGGTGCTTTTGGTTGAGGTCCCGGGGGCATCGGGTGTGTTTCGGGTGAGTTTTGAGCGAGTACGGACATCCCGGAACTTAGAAAATGGATGGGGCAGTCATTTTCGCGCGGGGCGCGCTGGCCTTGTGTTGGGCGCGTAAAAGTGACCGCGGCCGCGGCCGCGGTCATGAAGATATGCAGGTCGCTGGTCCTACTTCGGATGCTCATATCTTTTGATCTACAAGGAATTTTAAGTTGGTTCAAAAATGAAAGTTGTAGCCCTTCGTGTCTAGTTTCCAGAAAGGTAAAGATATCGCAATTTGGACATTTGTAGCGAAAGTTATGGCCAAAATACTGAAACCTATCACTGCAGTCAAAGTTGGCGCGGCCGCGTTCGTCTTAGCGCGGACCGCACTTGTTTTGCGCGGACCGCGGTCATTTTTGCGCGGCCGCGGAGGTGAAAATCTGGGCCTACTCTATAAATACGAGGTTTTGGGTTCTTTTTTTGATATTTTGACCTAGAGAGCTCGGATTTTTGCGATTTTTCGAAGGTTTTTCAAGAAACTCATCAGGGTAAGTGATTCTAACTCACATTTGGCTAAAGTACATGAATCTATCATTGAATTCATCATTTATTTCATGATTTGGGATGGAATTTGGGGAGAAAATTGGTGAAATCTTCCAAAATATAAAATGATGATTTGAAGGACCAAATGGTATCGGAATTGGATAATTTTGATATGTATAGACTCGTGGCGAGATGAGGAATCCACTGATGTAAATTTTATAATTTTTCGAGAAGTGGGCCGGGGGCTCGGGTTTTGCCAACTTCGTGTTTTCGATATTTTTCGAGTCTTTTCGATTGGGTTGTATCCCCTTAGCCTATTGTAATGTATTCCTTATGGTTTTGGGCAGATTCGACGCTCGAGGAGGTTGATTTGCAAGGCAAGGGCATAGCGAGCTAGGATTTCGGCCTGCTTGAGGTGAGTAATGGTTATAAATGATGTTCTGAGTTTGAACCCCGGATTCGCACAACGTGGTGCTATGTTAAGATGAGACACACGCTGCATGATGAACATGGGGTCTGATATTGCTGGGGATTCGGACCTGGTCCATCCCGATTGATGATTTTACCATATTTTTGACTGAGATTTACTTAATATCATTGTATTCTGGGCTAGTTGCCATGTTTGGGGCCTTGTGCCGATATCTAGAACCCTTAGGGGTAGTTGTACTGGTTGACCTCACTTTACTCGTTAAGAATCATACCCTCAGTCATGTTCTTAACTGATAAACATAATATGAACCGACTTTAGAAATTGGTAACTCCTAATGAGAATGACTTGTGGGTTGGGAACCCTGTTTTAGCTGAGTGTGCCCGAGAGGCCATGTCTATAGTGACTGAGAGGGGTCGAGGACCCCATAGTGAGGGTATTTGATATATATCAGATTGGGCTGCACGCTGCAGCAGTATATATATATATATATATATATAGGACTGCACACCGCAGTAATATATTATATGGATCGGACTGCACGCTGCAGTAGTATACTATATGGATCGGACTGCACGCCGTAGTGATATAGCGCTTGGGCTGTAGGAGCCCCTCCGGAGTCTGCACACCCCCAGTTAGCGCATTCGACTATTATTATTGGATCGGGCTACACGCCGCAGCCCGATCCATATATATATACATATGTGGATCGGGCTGCACGTCGTAGCAGTATTCAGTACGGATCGGGCTGCACGCCGCAGCGGTATAATCATACTATCGGTTATTGTCAGAAGTAAAAGAGTTTAGAACCGGTTTAAGAGATGTTTACCTGACTTCTTCATTTACCTGCTATTTGATGTACTTACTGTTTTATATAGAACTGCGTAGTGTTTTTACGAGTTTTCTTCCCGTCAGTCGTTATTTATTGCTATTACTCACTGAGTCGGAGTACTCACTTTACTCCCTGCACCATGTATGCAGATAGGTATCCCGGAGGCATAGTTGAGCTTTCAGCTGCTATTCAGATTTCACCGGAGTCATCGAGGTAGCTGCACGGCGTTCGCAGACTTGATTTCTCCCTCTATCCTCTTTACTTTCAGCACTTTAGACTATCTTTTGTATAGGCTGTTCCTCAGACTTGTGTAGAGGCTCTTGACTCGTGACACCAGATCGGTGGGATTTGTATTGATATTTTTTTTCTTAGTTTCCGCACTGTTATTTTCTATTGTTGCAGAGTTACACTTATGTTAATCTTCATTAAATCTTGTTAATTGGGTATAAACTTTATAAAAGGGATTGTGAGTGTCGGAATGGTCGGGCTTGCCTAGCATTGTGTTGGGCGCCATCCGACCGGATTGGGGGTCGTGACACTGCTTTTATACTTACAAGAGATGGGAGAACCACCAGGGAGATGTAGAATCCGCTCACAGAACGCCTAGTTTCAGGAGAAGACCCCCAGCCATGCATCACAAAAGGCAACTAAATCAAGAGATGTTTAGAGTTCAAATAATTCCCTGGCCTGGATCTAAACTGAGTAACGCAGTACTCGGGAGAGTTGCGTTGAAGTGAGAAAGGCGAGGGATTTGCATGTATTGACTGAGCTTGAGGACTGCAAATGTAAAGTCAGGCTGTGTATGTGTGAGGTAATTCAATTTACCCACAAGATCTCGATACGTAGTAGTATTTTTAAGAAGGGGCCCTGCATCAGAATGAGATTTTGAAGATGGTTCCATGGGAGAAGACACACGGAAGTTGCTGCAACCTCAAATCTTTGAGCAAATCTAAGGTGAATTTTCCTTTGACACACAATTATTACCTTTTTCTCGCAATTATCTCCATGCCTAGAAAATAATGTAGACTTTCTAGGTCTTTCACCTTGAATTCTGTGTGTAAAAATGATTTGAAGCCTGCAATCTTGACTGAGTCATCCCACTAATGAGAATATCGTCCACATATACTGCAACAATGGATGTAAATTGCCTTGTCGTTTAAAAAATAGGGAATAGTTCATTCGTGGAAGAGGAATTAGCCTTTTGAAACTTAAGGCACCAGCAAGCCGAGCATACCATTTGCGGGAAGCTTTTTAAAGCCCATACAAAGATTCTTGGAGTAGGCACACATGATTAGGACTAGGGGTGTGCATTCGATTTTGACCCTTATCAATAATTACTTATCAATTATCGATTTGTACATATGCTTATCGTTATTGTTCAATAAGGTTTCGATTTTTTCGATTTCGATTTATCGATTTTGGGGGCTTATCGATTCGGTTATCGATTACACCAATAAGAAAATTTGCGGGATTCCACCTTAAAAGTATTATCGCTATAAATGCCGCCTAACTAATATGGACAAAAAGAAGCTAAATAAGACGAAACACCATTTATATATAAAAATTGTGTCAATAAGACATGCAACAAAACTAAAGTAAGGGATCAAATGTATGCCCAACACTCCAACGGTATAAAAAAACAAAACAAACAAAACAATCATCACGGCTAATTCTGTTTTCCATTAATTTGAACTTCATTCTCTTGATCTTTAAATATGATCATTCCTTAAATGTGGTAGAGGAAATATATAGGGTAAGGGATTAGGGTAAAGGAAAGGGATAGATTTAGAAAATAATATTGTATAGCCGCTTTCAAAATAGATATACTTATATTAATCTACACAAATAGTTAATTACTCATTTAACAAGTGTCTACAAGCTAGGGGTGTGCATTCGATTTATCGATTCGATTTTGACCCTTATCGATAATTACTTATCGATTATCGATTTGTACATATGCTTATCGTTATCGTTTCAATAAGGTTTCGATTTTTTCGATTTCGATTTCGATAACAAATAATCGATTCGATTTATCGATAAACCGATTCGAATGCACACCCCTAATTAGGACTAGGAGGAGATAGACCAGCTGGAAACCTCATATAGACTTCTTCTTGTAAGTCCCATGTAGGAAAGCATTGCTGACATCTAGTTGTTAATAGGCCAATCCTTGGTAGCCACTGCCAGTAAACATCTGATGGTAGTCATTTTGACTACAGGTGAAAATATTTCTGTGTAGTCAATGCCCTCTCTTTCTATATCCCCCCTCACTACCAATCTAGCTTTTAATCTTTCTATAGTTCCATCGGAATTGTGCTTTACTTTGTACACCCATTTATAGGGTAAAGCCTTTTTGCCTGGTGGTAATGGAACCACATCCCAAGTGTGATTCCTTTCCAAAGCATCAATTTCAGAAAGCATAGCTTGTTTCCATACTGGGTGTGCAAAAGCCTGTGAAAAACTATTAGGTTCTGAGATATATGAGATGGATTGTATAATATGCTGATTTTGATGGGATAAGGCTGTAAAGGAATAGGCAGTAGGGTGACTAGGTTGAGCAAAACAAAGAGAAGGTGAGGTCATTTAGGTACACATTGTTGCAGATGTAATCATTTAGGTGTGTAGTCTATTTGGAGACCCTAAGGAATTTTCTAAGTGCTGGTGATGGTGGTGGTATATGAGAGGGAGCAGAACTGGAAGATGTGTGTATAGGAGATGGAGAAAGGGAGGGTGAATAAGAGGAAGATGTACTGAGGTGAGAGGGAGAAGGTGAGGGTGAAGAAAGAGAATCATAACCTGGTGCAATAGATCGAACAAGTGCAGTGGGTAAGTGAGCCGGTGGGGAAACAACAAGGGTGAATTCTGTAGGGATATGATAAGGAAATATGGGAGGTGGAGCTGAACTGATTGAGGCAAAAGGATATTTATCTTCATGAAAAAACACATCTCTAGATACAAGTATCTTCCTTCTATTTGGTTCCAATACTTTGTATCCTTTTTGCCCTAAAGGATATCCCAAGAACACACAAGCTTTTACCCTAGGCTCAAACTTGTTTCTTTCACTAGACAGTGTAGACACATAACAAAGACATCCAAAACTTTTAAGAAGCCTGTAGGCTAGCAACTTATTGAATAAAATGGAGTAGGGTATCTGTCCTTTTAAAACTTCAGAAGGCAACCTATTGATTAAATATGTGGCAATCAACAAACATTCTCCCTAGTAGGAGATAGGAACCTGTGATTGAAACAATAGAGCCCTAGCTATTTTTAATAGATGTCTGTGTTTCCTTTCAACAATGCCATTTTGTTGAGGGGTACCCACACAACTTGTCTGATGAATAATGCCTTGAAAACTTAGAAATGCTGCTTCTTGTTATCCCTTCCCTAATTCAAATGCATTATCAGTCGTTAATTTCTGAACTTTGACCCCAAACTGTCTTCCAACTATGATGAAAAAATTCTTTAAAACTGCGAATGCATTCCCTTTGTACTTAGCAGAAAAGTCCAGGTACCTCTGCTAAAGTCATCTACTATTGTTAAAAAATATTTGAAGCCATTGTAGGTAGGTACCTTATAAGGAACCCATGTATCAACATGAATCAACTCAAATATTCTTTTGGATGTTATTTAACTTAAAGGAAAAGAGAGTCTAATTTGCCTAGCTCTAGGACACACATCACAAAAACAATCAGAATTAGAAGGGATTGAAATAAAGTTGAACTATTTCATCGCATGGAAAGGCAAATGCCCCAATCTATTGTGCCAAAGATTTGCATTAGAGATTGCACTTGCAGAAATAGGAAAGGAAACTAAAGCTTGACTGATATTATTCTGATTAGAAAATGAAACTACATTAGGTTGTGAACTATATCTAGGCTCCAACAGGTATAGTCCTTTCTTTGCTTCACCAAAAAGTTGAGGCCTCTTCATTAAAGGCAGACATTGACTAGATATGAGTGAAATGATGCAATGAAACTGTAGACAAAACCTATTGACAGATAGTAGGTTATATCTAAATCTAGGAACATGCAGAACATTTTCTAGAATGAATTCTGGAGATATAGGAATTCTGCCTACATGAGTGACTGTTAGCTTGAAGGAATTGGGAAGATTAATGTGCAATGGAGAGGGTAAAGGAGTTAGAGATAGGAAAGAATTTGAGTCAAAGCACATGTGTTCTGAAGCCCCTGAATCAATATTCCAAGTACTAGAGTTAAAAACTGAAAAGCATGAACCAATATATTTATAATTGTACCAGCCACAACATTTGCATTGATCTCTGGATTAGAAGTTCCTGCATCCCCAACCTTAACCTTCTTGATTAGTGCTGAGACAAAGACTCACTGCAGTTGTTATTGTGTTCTTCTATTGTTTCAGCTGAAAACGCCCCATTTCCCCTAACTTGAAACTGACTTCCTTTGGTATTGGTAAACTCAAAATCCTCAGGGAACCCTATGATTCTATAGCAATAATTGATTGTGTGTCCTATCTTCTTGCAATAGGTACAAGATGCATTGTGATTGAATTTGGTTTTCTTTCCCTTGAAGGTTGGGTTCATCTGTGTCAGATTTCCAAGTTTTTGCATAGGACTCTTCTGGAATTTTCCAAAATTCCTTTGCGTCAGTTTTCCATTTTTTTGTGGATAATTACTTTGAGCCGTAAAGTTGCCTTGATTTCCCACCATGAAAGATGATGAATCAGCAGAGATTAGAGGGTTTGCATAGATTTCTCTTTGGTTTTCATCTTGTATAACCAAGGAATAGGCATGATTGATGTTGGGTAGAGGGTTCATCATTAAAATGTTTTCCCTAGCTTGTCCATAACAATCATTCAATCCCATGAGAAATTGAATGAGTCTTTCATCCTCTAAGGACTTCTCTAACTTTTCCTTCCCTTCACAGACACAAGTGTATAGACACTTGACATTATAATTCAGAGAATCTAGCTCATCCTTTGAGCTTGGTAAAATATCCTGCTATGTCAGTTGTTCCTTGAACTAATCCTGATAATTCTTTGCGTAGGTGATAGAGTTTGGCACCATTTGACTGTCCAAACCTATGTTCAAGGCTGTTCCACAAATCCTTGGCAGATTTTAAGTAAATAACATTGTCTCCAATGTCTTTGGAGAGAGAGTTTAGAAGCCAAGAGGTCACCATGTCATTGCATCTACTCCAAGGTTGGAAATCCATGGAAGTAGCAGCTGGAGCTGGACATGTTCCATTGATGAAGCCTAACTTATTCTTGGCTGAAGTGCAATTAGCACAGACCTCCTCCTTCCCTGGAAACCCCTACCAGTGAAGATTGTATTCACAAAGGTCATTCCAGGTGCATCAGAAGAATGGAGAAAGTAGGGATGATTTGGATCGAAGTTTACTCCATTTCCAGATCCAGTTTGGGCGACAGTAGTCTTAGTGTTATCAGGCATGATGATGAAGACGAAGAGAAAGTAAAATAAGATAGAACAAAGAGAGGAACGGATCGAGCTTCACTGCTCTGATACCATGAAAGATTGTAAAGGAAGAAAATAATTTTTAGGAATTTTCTCTGTATATTCCATTGTGTAATCATCAACCTATATATACAAATTATTCTATCTAGAAAGAATAAAAACACTGTACACTTGTTTAAATTCTATATGCTATGAGAATAACTAACTAACTACTATTATTCTTTACAATGCTTGTTCACACATCTCACCCATGTGAGAATAATCTGATGGTTTAATAAAAAATGAAAGATGCTCTAACCTGGACGGTGAGGATTTAATCCATCATGTGCCATGTGATTTGCTGAGGAAGCTCCACGTGTAAATCCTAAGTATGTAATAAATCCTCCTCATTTCTAGATAACTCATAAAGCCTTTGGTTTGTCTGAAAACCTTTGTCTTCTCCTTCTTCAATTGAACGTTCCTTTCCTTGTTTCTCTGTAACGACCCAACCGGTCGTTTTGAGAATTTGCACTTTGCTCGATAGTTTGGGGGCACAAGTAGCTCTATATGATGTATTAGGAATTGTGTGCAAAATTTTAGTTCATTCCGAGTTGATTTGATATATTTCGGCGCGAGTTTTTGGAATTCGAAAGTTTGAAAGTTTATTAAGTTTGATTTGAGGTGCGTTTCACCGTTTTGATGTTGTTATGCGTGATTTAAGGCCTCGAATAGGTCCGTGCTTTGTTATGGGACCTGTTGGTATGTTCGTACCGGGTCCAGAGGGGCTCGGGTGAGTTTTGGATAGGTTAGGGTTGTGTTGCTCTCGTTTTTCTTATGTTTCGACGTCGTTTCTTCAAGCATAAATGTACCACATTAAACAAATGATCTCCAATTTCTGTTTTGATTGAAGCATTAGATCCGTATCGTAATTACGGAGCCATAGCAAAAGGAAACGTCAAATTCAGATATCGTATGAGGATTTTATGGTCATTTTCCTAAGATTTGGGCTGCCAGATTTTTCAGATTAATTATGAAATTGCCACTGACTTCGTATTTAAAAATCTGCACTATTTCCAAATATTGAAACCAACATATCTCCTTCATTATAAGGTCAAATGGAGTGATTAAAAAGCCTAACTTGACTGAAATTTTATCAGGAATCCATTGGAGACATCAAAAGCGAGTTTCGGGATCGTTTGGCATGCAAAACGAGACAGAAAAGCTGAGCAAAAATACTTAATATCAAAAGTTTGTTCATTTGGTCATATTTTGAGTTGGGGAGCTCGGATTTGGACAACTTTTGGAGGTGATTTTCACTATATGAATTGAGGTAAGTGTTTATACTCGATTTTGCTTATATTTTTTTAAATCCATCTTCGTTTTAGTCATTTGATTAATGATTTCATAGTGAAATTTGGGGGTTTTGCCTAAAATTTCATAAAGTGAATTCTTGAGTTTTGAATATCGATTCGGAGTCAGATTTGAGTGAAACTAGTATGGTTGGACTCGCAATTGAATGGGTGTTCGGGTTTTGTAAATTTTGTCGGGTTCCGAGGTGCGGGCCTAGGGAGTTGATTGTCACGACCCCAAATACCGGTCGTGATGGCGCCTATCACATTACTAAGCAAGCCAACCATTTAACTAACCACAACCCATTTCACTTTAACATTAAGCCATTTTCTAACACAAGTTTTAAATACTAAATTCATTATAAGCTTTAAAATAACGAAAATATGCGGAAGGTAAAAATAACAGTAAGTACACAGCCCCAACAATCTGGTGTCACGAGTCTAGAGCCTCTAATACAAGTCTGAATACCTACTACATCAAATGTCTAGAGAAATACGGAAAATAATAGGATAGAAGGGAGAAAATAGGGCTGCGAACACTAGTTGAGCGTTTTTCCTATTAGCCAACATTAGGGCTCCAACCCCTGAGTTGAGCGTTTTTCCTTTTAGCCAACATTAGGGCTCCAACCCCTGAGTTGAGCGTTTTTCCTTTTAGCCAACATTAGGGCTCCAACCCCTGAGTTGAGCGTTTTTCCTTTTAGCCAACATTAGGGCTCCAACCCCTGAGTTGAGCGTTTTTCCTTTTAGCCAACATTAGGGCTCCAACCCCTGAGTTGAGCGTTTTTCCTTTTAGCCAACATTAGGGCTCCAACCCTGAGACATTAGGGCTCCAACCCTTGAGTTGAGCGTTTTTCCATTTAGCCAACATTAGGGCTCCAACCCCTGAGTTGAGCGTTTTTCCTTTTAGCCAACATTAGGGCTCCAATCCCTGAGTTGCGCCTTGTAGAAACAAGTTTCCATTCACTAATCCGTTTCATCATAGACAAATACAATTCTTGAAAATGAAAAAAAGAGAATGAGTTCAGATGTTGTCACAAATAAGTCACGAAATTTTCCCAGTGAAAACTGGGGCAGAAAAATTTCGTTCGTTTGTTTGTTTTGGTGTCTGAGCAGGTTTGACCTCAAGGCACAAGGTGCGAGATGACCGATGGAATGAGTCTCAATCCAGAATAAAGAAAAGAAGAAAAGAACAAAAAGAAATGAACTCAAATGTGAAGCAAACAAGGGTGCGGATTGCTCAAAATCTGATTGAAGTCACAAGCTCCGCTGATCCCGTTTTGATCCAATGCTGTAGAAAGAAACAAACACCTACAACTTATGAGCATCAAGATTCAGATTAGGGTCCACAGCAAAACCAGCTAAGACTCAAGATCAAGTTTCAAGAGAATTATAGATAGGAATCTTGTAACTCATAGTTGATAGGCATAGCTAGCTTAGCTTTGATTTTCCTTTGGTGTAATAGGAGGTCAGTAAGCAGTAGCAGCAGCAA
>NW_017673463.1:20592-37193 GCF_001879085.1 Nicotiana attenuata
TTAGGAGTTAATTGCATGTATTTTGTGTTTTGTTTAGCATTTTTATGTTGCATTTTTAGTTGATTAAATTTTCTCTTAAATTTAGGATCTAGTTAATCTTAGGAAATTTAAGTAGTTCAATTGTAGATTTAAATTAGGTTTATTTTTATCCAACAAAATCAAAATCAAAATAAAATAAATAATTTTGAATAAAAGATTTTAAAAAGAAAAAGAAGTCTTCTTAATAAGAGACCCGAAATTGGGCCATTTTTGCTCAAATACCACAACCCAAAATGCACAAACCCGTTTCAAGTGCCCAGCCCAAATGCACCCCTACCCGGTCCAAATGACCATGCCCCTGAGACCAATAAAACGACGTAGTATAAGAGGGATACTACGTCGTTTTGAATTAGTGAGTGCCAAATCAATCCAAGCCATCCATCCACTCTAATCCAACGGCCCTGGTTCAATCATGGATTTTAAATAAAACTGTCCAAATTTGTCAAAAACCCTAAAGACAAACCTCCTCTTCCTCGTACCCCCGTCACCTCTCCGTCTCCCACCGCCGCCCACCATCAGACCACCGTGTCTCCGCCGTCCTCCGCCTTCCGCCGCCGGCCGGAAATCGCCTCCGCCGGCGGCGAACCTCCAAACTCGCCCAAATTTACACCACTACCCCATCTCAACCTCCTCGTTCCGAATCCACGATCCATTTTCCTCAAAACACACCCAAGACCTTTGAATCTTGAATCAAAGTTTCGGCCCAAAACCTTAACTCCTCCAAAATTCCCAAAAATCATACCCTACACTCTCCTAACCCTCCTCTACCTAAACCCCAAACTATTTTCCCCCAAATCCAACCGCAACTTTTAAAATTTTAGATCTAGGGTTTTATAAAAACTGGTTGAATCCTTCAAGGACTACCAAGTATCGATTTGGTTTCCTAAATAAATTATATGTTTGTTCTTACCAAGAACAAACATATAATATTATTTGGGGATTCAATTCGAATTCAATCAAATAGAAGACCAAAAATCAGTGAGTTCCTTCTCTTTATTCGATTACATTTCTTATTTGATTGATTCTGTTCTCATAGTTTTTAATTTCTAGTTTAATTTTCATTTTTGATCTTGTTCGATTCTGTTCTGATTTTTCTTTTGTTTTTGTGCTGATTTTGTGTTTAATTTTTTGGATTAATTCGGATTGTTTGTTTGTTCTGTTTAGATTTTAGTTTGTTCTGATTTGATTTTAGTCATTGATTGATTTTTATTGTTATTATTTCAGTGTTTTAGTTAGTAATTTCTTATTGTTGTTATTAATTTAGTTGTTTGGATATAGCTGAGTTCAAACTCCTTGAGTTTAGCCATAGTCAAATTCCAACCAGGGTAAAGGGGCTGAGGTTTAGTTAATACTAGGTTAGTAAAATTCAGGCTAAATAAAGGGTAGTATAGGCATTCCTAGGTAGAAAACAATGTTATAGGTGAAGCTAGAACCTTCTAGGATCTTCTAAAATAGGACTTCAATTGAAATATCAATAACTTAGGGCAGTAACTTGGGCAACTAGCCAAAAACTTAGGGACTAATTAATAAAAACTGAAAATAAAAGAGGGGGAAAATGGGTAAACGAAATCTAGAAGCTTCCCCCCCATTTCTGCCTATAATAGGCAGTACCCCTGCCTTCTTTCACAAGTTTGAACACCCAAAAAATCCTCCGACAAGTTTGGCATCTGAAAAATTCCCCCCAAAAACCCTCCACAAATTCGAACGTCTAAAGTTTGAAATTCATAAATCCAGAAGCAAAAACTGAAGTTCAATCTATTCTTCAAAAATCCAAAAAAAAGTGACAGAAAACTCCAAAACAATACTATTTTACTGCTGTGCTTAGATCAGTTCCAAGTTCTAGCTCCTAATTCAAATTCCTAGCTTACCTAAGGTTCAAAATGGCTTGAATTTCCGGGTTTTCGTTCAGTAACTGAGGTTTAAAAGCTCCTAGGGTCATTTTCAAGCTTGAATCTGGTCTATTCGAGTTGTTTATTTTGGCTGATTATTGGTTGTGATTGCTGGATTTCGTTTGCATATTAATCCCGGGCTTTGAGATCTATTTTGAGCTGTTGTTACCTGTTGCTTGCTGCAACTGATTTCTTCTTCCTCATTGTTGTAACTTCCAGGTATGTTTTGTCTTTCCATTGATTCGTGAAGAATTAAATCAGCAGATGTATTTGGACCACGGAAGAAATATACACATACTCTTATCATTTTCATGCTAGTTTGTGTTAAGTGGATGTTATATTATACATTAGTAATACTAGAGGTCTAAACGACTTAGACTTTCTGAATGCTGTAATAATTGGACTGTTTGAACATGGACATTTGGATTTTGTAGGTGTTTAGATCCTTTAGCATAGGATAGAATTATATTCGAAACAATTTTATGCCTAGCTTAGCTCATATTAAAATTCGATAGCTTATTAGAATATGTGTTGCATTAGTAGTATGCTGAAATTCATATGTGATCAATGGTATCAATGTATAGTACATAGGGTTGAATATGTTTCNTATATATATATATATATATATATATATATATATATATATATATATATATATATATATATATATATATATATATGTTTTCTAATGAACAAAGTCAGCGTATAAGTTTTAAAATCAGATTATGAATGGTTTTACATGTTTCAATGAGTTTTACTTCATTTAATTGCTGTAAGTATTGAATTGGCAAATTGCTCTATTTCAGTTCTTAATAAACAATCACCTATGACTACAGTATAGAAGTCAGGAAAAGAAACTAAAAATTCACGTGTTAAGCTGTGTGTCCAACTGGAATCGAATATGAAATTAACAATGCCTATTGAATTGAATTTGCTTGCTTGTTTAATTTGAACCATGGGATTTGAACGAGTTATAACTAGACACTACTCCCCTGGTCATACTGGGCTCAAACGTAAAGCCTAGATAACTCAAACGCTCAACTCAACACTGGGCTCAAACATTAGGATTCACTCTTAATTTGGGTCCCTGAACAGGCCCCCGATTTGATGGATCCTCATCCAAACTCTATTGAAATTAATTATTTTGGAGTTGGTTTAGAGGCCTTAATTCATAGTTTAACATAATATCGATCTGGGCTTCTCAAGCTAGGTAGCATATTTAAATTAAGAGGCTCCCCTCTTGTTCAAGTGTGGGCCTGAGTTTGCGGCCCGAATTCCTTGAATGCTAATTAATTAGGCCCTTTGGAGACAACACTTAATAGAAAATCGTAGCTATTTTAGGTTGGCCTTTAAAATTAAATGAAGTGTGCCGCGCCAAATAAAATCACAAATCGCGTGGCCCTCCTCAATTACTTCATTAAAAATATTTAGAACTCGGGGCGTGCCATTTAGCGAATTTTCATGGCCTCCCGCAAAGTTAATAATACGTTAGTCACTTTAGGCGCGTTCTTTAATAATTTTACTTTCCTAAATTTGGGTGTGCATTTCATGTGACCCAAATCCAAATCCCAAAATGTTGAATAAAATATGTCGAGGATCCGGGTGCATTTCATGTGACGTGATCCGAAAATATATTTTAAATGACGTTCAATTTCCTAAAATTAATTAACAACGGTAAATAATTTTAAAATTGCACTATAGGATAACATGTATAAAAATCAAATTTTTAGCCATGTATAATAGTTTAAGCGACCGTGCTAGAACCACGGGATCCGGGGGTGCCTAACACCTTCCCTCGGGTCAACAGAATTCCTTAGAATTTCTGGTTCACAGACTCCAATTGGGAAGTCGAAATTTTTCCTCGATTTGGGATTCAAGTTAAACCGGTGACTTGGGACACCAAAAGCCAAACCTATCCCAAGTGGCGACTCTAAATAAATAAATAATCCCATTTCGAATAATGTCACTTTAAATGGAAAAACTCCCTTATACATTATCCTTCGGGGTAGGTGTGTAAAAAAGGAGGTGTGACAAACTCTCGTCACACAATACTCACTATCAGCACTCGGCTCAGTATTATCTCGTAATAATAGAAATCGTAGTAACCGCTACGGCGTGCATCCCGATCCATATATTTATAGTCGACTACGCTCACTGGGGGTGTGCAGACTCCGGAGGGGCTCCTACAGCCCAAGCATCATATCGCTGCGGCGCGCAGCCCGATCCGATATATATATCGCTGCGGCGTGCAGCCCGATCCATATAAGAATCGCTGTGGCGTGCAGCCCGATCCATCACTCACTTATATATAGTTATCCTCACAATTGGGTTTTCAACCTCTCTCAGTCATAACCTCACAGCCTCTCGGGCACCACAATAGAAATTGGGAACTCAGCCCAAACAGTCCTCACAACTAGGAATAGAGTGATAAAACCAGTTTTAAACAGTTATATGGGTAAAACATGACTGAGGATATATTTTTAGCAAGTAAAGTGAGGAAACACAGTCAAAATGCCCATAGGGGTTTCTACAGGTCGGCACAAGGCCCCAAGCATGCATACAGCCCATAATACAGTAATAATGACTGAAATACGGAATAATATAAGATTTCCAAATCAATTACGCGGCTTAATAGTCGCTACGGGACGAACCAAGTCACAATCCCTACCGGTGCACGCCCACACGCTCGTCACCTAGCATGTGCGCCATCATTTTTATCAAAACAAGTCAAATACCGGGGTTTTGTACCCTCAGTTCCAGATTTACAATGGTTACTTACCTTAAACCGGCGAAAATACTACTCCGCGATGCCTTTACCCCTCGAAATGGCCTCCACTCACGTCGAATCTATTCAAAATCAGAATCACCGCGTCAAAATGTGCTAAGGGAGCGAAGCCCAAGCAAAAACAATCAAAAAATACCAAAAATCCCGAAATTGGCCAAACCCGACCCCCGGGCCCACGTCTCGGAAATTCAGAAATTTTCACATCAATAGATTCTTCATCTCCCCACGAGTTCATACATATCAAAAGTTCTCAAATCCGACCCCAAATGATCCTTCAAATCCCAAATCAAAAAGTCCAATTCCTCAAGCCCTAGTTCTTCAATTTTAGGCTTAGTTTTCATGATTTTCTAGGTAGATTTCACAATAGAATCGAGTTTTAAGACCAAAATTCTTACCTCCAAACGTTTTCCCTTGAATCCCTCTTTAATCTCCTTCAAAAAGCTCTCAAAACGACCAACTATGGAGGAAAATAGACCCACATTCGCGGACAAGACGACCCTTTAAACATTCTGCCAGGCCTAAAAATCCTTCTTCGCAAACGCGGTCAAAGCCTCGCATTCGCGAAGCACAAAAATTCCGTTGACCAAAATTCCTCTTCGCGAACGCGAGTCCACAATCGTGAACACGATGCCTCAGCTTTCCAACCTACGCGAACGCGACCAATGCTCACGCGATCGCGATGCTTACAGAACCAGCCCTTCGCGAACGCGGAACTACCCTTCGCGAACGCAAAGGCAAAACCTGACGCCTCCTCAATTCCTTCTACGCGATCGCGATACACCCTACGCGATCACGAAGAGCGAATTCTCTGCAACCCTGAACCTGCAATTTCTGCTGTCCTTTCAACTTCAAAATGGTCCGATTGACCACCCGAAACTCACCCGAGGCCCCCGGGACCTCAACCAAAGGCACTAACACATCTTAAAACCTTATTCAAACTTGTTCCAATCATCAAAACACCTCAAACAACATCAATTCACCCAAAACACATCGAATTCAAGTCTAAATTTCTGAAATCTTCCGAAATACGCTTTTGATCAAAAACCCAACCAAAACACGTCCGAATGACCTGAAATTTTACACACACATCCCAAATGACACAGCGAAGCTACTACAACTTTTGAAATTCCATTCCGACCCTTGAATCAAAATCTCTCCTATCAACCGGAAATCGCCAAAATATTAACTTCGCCAATTCAAGCCTAATTCTACTCCGGACCTCCAAAACCCATTCCGATCACGCTCCTAAGTCACAAATCACCTCCCGAAGCTAACCAAACCATCGGAACTCACATCCGAGCCCTCTAACACATAAGTCAACATCCGGTTGACTTTTCCAACTTACGCTACCTTAAAAGAGACTAAGTGTCTCAAACTTCATCAAAACCAACCCGGATCCAATCCAACCAATCCGGTACCTCAAAACACAGATGAACAAAGCAATAAGAAGCAAAAATGGGGGAAACGGACCGGTAACTCATGAGACAATTGGCCGGGTCGTCACATCCTCCCCAACTAAAACAAACGTTCGTCCTCGGACGAGTCAAGAAACATACCTGAAGCCTCAAACAGGTGAGGATATCTGCTCCGCATCTCTCGCTCGGTCTCCCAAGTAGCCTCCTCCTCGGGCCGACCTCTCCACTGCACCTTCACCGAAGCTATATCTTTTGACCTCAACTTCCGAAGATGACGCTCCAAAATAGCTGTTGGCTCCACATCATAAGTCAAATCACCCTCCAACTGAACCGTGCTGAAATCCAAAACATGAGACGGATCTCCAATATACTTTCGGAGCATAAAAACATGGAAAACCGGGTGCACACTCGACAAGCTGGGTGGCAAAGCAAGCTCATAAGCCACTTCCCCAATCCTCCGAAGTACCTCAAATGGTCCGATGAACCACGGACTCAACTTCCCTTTCTTCCCACATCTCATAACACCCTTCATGGGTGAAACCTTCAGCAGAACCTTCTCGCCAACCATGTAAGACACATCTCGAACCTTCCTATCAGCATAATCCTTTTGCCTCGACTGTGCTGTACGAAGCCTCTCCTGAATCACCTTCACCTTCTCCAAAGCATCCTGTACCAAATCAGTCCCCAATAGCCTAGCCTCACCGGGCTCGAACCAACCAACTGGAGATCTACTCCGTCTCCCACACAAAGCCTCATAAGCAAACTCTGCGAGGGGTAGAAACTGATCCCATGAACCTCCGAAATCAATAAGACAAGCGCGTAGCATATCTTCCAATATCTGAATGGTGCACTCGGACTGCCCGTCCGTCTGAGGGTGAAAAGCTGTGCTCAACTACACCTGAGTACCCAACTCTCGCTGAACAGAATTCCAAAACTAGGAAGTAAACTGAGTGCCCCGATCTGAAATGATGGAAACTGGGACACCATGCAACCGAACAATCTCCCGAATATATATCTCTGCCAACCGCTCTGAAGAATAAGTAGTACAAATAGGAATGAAGTGCGCGGACTTGGTCAGCCTATCCACAATCACCCAAATAGCGTCGAACTTCTTCAAAGTCCGTGGAAGCCCAACAACAAAATCCATAGTGATTCTCTCCCACTTCCACTTAGGAATAACCATCTGCTGAAGCAAGCCACCCGGTCTCTGATGCTCATATTTCACCTACTGACAATTGAGACACCGAGCTTCAAACCCCACAATGTCTTTCTTCATTCTTCTCCACCAATAGTGCTGCCTCAAATCCTGGTACATCTTCGTGGCACCCGGATGAATGGAATACCGTGAGCTATGGGCCTCCTCCAGAATCAACTCCCGAAGCCCATCCACATTGGGCACACAAATTCGGCCCTGCATCCTCAGCACTCTATCATCACCAATGGTCACGCTCTAGCATCATCATGCTGAACTCTGTCCCTAAGGACATGCAAATACGGATCATCATACTGGTGCTCTCTGATGCACTCATATAAAGAAGACCGAGAAACCACACAAGCCAATACCCGACTGGGCTCCGAAATATCTAACCTCACAAACCGATTGGCCAAGGCCTGAACATTAACTACAAGAGGTCTCTCCCCAACTGGAATATATGCCAAATTCCCCATGCTTACTGCCTTTCGGCTCAAAGCATCGGCCACCACATTGGCCTTCCCCGGATGATACAATATAGTGATATCATAATCCTTAAGCAACTCAAACCATCTTCGCTGCCTCAAATTAAGATCCTTTTGCTTGAACAAATGCTGAAGACTGCAATGATCAGTGAACACCTCACAAGATACGCCATATAAGTAATGCCTCCAAATCTTCAATGCATGAACTATGGTAGCCAACTACAAATCATGAACTGGGTAGTTCTTCTCATGGGGCTTCAACTGACAAGAAACATAAGCAATAACCCTACCCTCCTGCATCAACACACAACCAATCCCAACTCTCAAAGCATCACAATGCACGGTATATGAACCTGAAGCTGATGGCAAGACTAACACTGGAGCTGTGGTCAAAGCTGTCTTGAGCTTCTGAAAGCTCTCCTCACACTCGTCCGACCATACAAATGAAGCACCCTTCTGAGTCAACTTGGTCAAGGGCGATGCGATAGATGAGAATCTCTGCACAAACCAGCGATAATAGCCTGCCAAACCAAGAAAGCTGCGAATCTCTGTGGCTGAGGACGGTCTGGGCCAACTCTGCACCGCCTCTATCTTCTCTGGATCAACCTGAATACCCTCGCTGGACAACACGTGTCCCAAGAATGCCACTGACCCGAGCCAAAACTCACACTTGGAGAACTTTGCATAAAACTTCTCCTCCCTCAATCTCTGCAACACAACCCTCAAATGCTCCGCGTGCTCCTCCTGACTACGCGAATACACCAGAATATCATCAATGAAGACTATGACAAACGAATCAAGATAAGGCCGGAACACGCTGTTCATCAAGTGCATGAAGCTGCTGGGGCATTGATCAGCCCAAAAGACATAACCAGGAACTCATAATGACCATATCTGGTCCTGAAGGTTGTCTTAAGAATATCCGAATCCGTGATCTTCAACTGGTGATAGCCCGAACGGAGATCAATCTTGGAAAACACCCTCGCTCTCTGAAGCTGATCGAATAAATCATCAATGCGAGGCAAAGGATACTTGTTCTTTATTGTTACCTTGTTCAATTGCCTATAATCAATGCACATTCTCATTGTGCCATCCTTCTTCTTCACAAACAGAACCGACGCACCCCAAGGTGACACACTAGGCCGGATGAACCCCTTATCTAGGAGTTCCTGAAGCTGCTCCTTTAATTCCTTCAACTCCGCTGGTGCCATACGATACGACAGAATAGAAATGGGCTGAGTGCCCGGCACCAGGGCAATACCAAAATCGATATCCCTGTCCGGCGGCATGCCCGGCAGGTCTGCAAGAAATACATCAGGGAAGTCCCTCACAACTGGAATAGAATCAATACTGGGAGCCTCAGCTACGACATCCCTCACAAAGGCAAGATACGAGAGACAACCCTTCCCAACCATATGCTGGGCCTTCAAGAAAGAGATCACTCTACTAGGAACATAATCCGTCACACCTTGCCACTCGATCCGTGGTACACCTGGTATAGCCAATGTGACTGTCTTAGCATGACAGTCCAGAATAGCGCGACACGGAGATAACCAATCCAAGCCCAGAATAACATCGAAATCCACCATGCTCAATAATAATAGATCAACTCGAGTCTCCAGACCCTCAATGGTCACCACACACGACCGGTACACACGGTCCACAACAACAATATCGCCCACCAGGGTAGATACATGAACAGGTAAAGCAAGAATCCCACGGGGCGTACCCAAATAACGAGCACAGTATGATGACACATAAGAGTAGGTGGAACCGGGATCAAATAATACAGAGGCATCTCTGTGGCAGACTGAAATAATACCTGTAATGACAGCATCGGAGGCAATAACATCGGGTCTACCTGGAATAGCATAGAAACGGGCCTGACCGCCCCCTGATCGACCTCCCCTTTTGGGACGACCCCTGACTGACTGATCCCCACCCCTAGCTGGCTGGGCGGGTGGTGGTGGAGCAACCTGTGCCAAAGCTGATGACTGACCCCTCTACTGGGATGAACTAGCAACACGGCGGGGACACTGCCTCCTCATATGCCCAAACTCCCCGCACTCATAAAAACTCCCCAGTGCCAAAGATGGGGACTGAAGGAAACCCCTCGCACCGGAATGACTAGTAGATGCACTCGGCATAGAAGAGCCCTGAGCTGATGGAGCACGGGATGAACTCTAAGCTGGAAGGGCACAAAGTGATGACTGGCCCTGCTGAGATCTATGATAACCATGACCTGAAGATGCCCCACGATAACCTGGGCGAGCTGACTGAGCAGGCTCGAATGAGCGGCCTCTACTGTGCTCAAACTGGCCCCTCGAAAGAGCACTACTATAGCTGCCGGATCTTCGAGGCCTCTTGGCCTCCCTCTCCTCTCGCTCCTGACGGCGAACAGACTCAATCTCTCGGGCAATATCCACAACCTCCTCGAATGTAGCACCTGTCACCCTCTCTCTAGTCATGAGAATCCGAAGCTGGTATGTGAGGCCATCAACAAACCTCCTGATCCTCACTCGATCTGTGGGAACCGACCAAACTGCATGTCAGGCTAACTCAGAGAACCTCATCTCATACTGCGTCACCGTCATCTCCCTCTGATGCAGCTGCTCAAACTGCCTACATAACTCCTCTCGGCGCGACTGTGGTACATACTTCTCCAGGAAGAGAACAGAGAGCTGCTGGCAAGTAAGGGGCGCTGCACCAGCAGGCTTACGCCTCTCATACGCCTCCCACCACGTGAAGGCGGCCCCAAAAAACTGAAAGGTAGTAAATGCCACGCCACTAGTCTCAAGATTCCCTGCTGTACGAAGCATCCACTGGCACTTATCCAAGAAACCTGGGCATCCTCGCCCTCTACACCTCTGAATGGCGGAGGCTGGAGCCTACCAAACCTCTCAAGTCGACGCTGCTCATCATTCGGCATAACTAGTACTACAAACTCCTGAGCTGGTACAACCGGCTGGGCTAGAGGTGCCCTCGTGTCTGTAGTCCCTGCACAACCTGATCGGGTCTGCGAGCAATGGGGGTCTGGATGCCTCCCCCAGCCTGTCAAGTAGCTGCGGCTGTAGTAGCTGAGACCGCCTGAGCCAAACCGGTACACACTGATAAGATCTGAGCTAAAGCCTCCTGAAGGCCTGGAATCACAATAGGCACAGCTGGTGCTGCCGTAGCGTCCATAACTGGGACCTGATCGGGAACTGAGGCAGCTGGTGGATTTGCCGGTGCTACTCTAGCTGCTCTGCCCCTACCAAGGCCACGACCGCGACCTCGGCCTCTGGTGGCCCCAACTGGTGGTACTGGCGGTCGTCCGTCCTGCCCGGTAGCACGTGTCCTCACCATCTATGAGAGAATGGAATAACAGAAGTATAGTATTCGGATCAACAATTCGCACGACAAGAATATGAAGTTTTTCCTAAAGGTTCTGCAGCCTCTCGAGGATAAAAATAGACGTCTCCGTACCGATCCGCAAGACTCTACTAAACCGGCTCATGACTCGCGAGAGCTATGTAACCTAGGATCTAATACCAACTTGTCACGACCCCAAATACCGATCGTGATGGCGCCTATCACATTACTAGGCAAGCCAACCAATTAACTAACCACAACCCATTTCACTTTAACATTAAGCCATTTTCTAACACAAGTTTTAAATAATAAATCCATTATAATCTTTAATTTAACGGAAATATGCGGAAGGTAAAAATAACAGTAACTACACAGCCCCAACAATCTGGTGTCACGAGTCTAGAGCCTCTAATACAAGTAGGGGTGTTCATGGTTCGGTTTAGATCGGTTTTTCCCTAAAAAGAAACCAAACCAAGTAAGTCGGTTTTTCAAATATTGGAACCAAACCAAACCAATTTAGTCGGTTTTTTATCGATTCGGTCTTTGTCGGTTTTTCGGTTTCTTTGGTGATTTATCGTTTTTTCTTAAATATGAGACATACACTACCAAACGCATATTCCGGCGACTACATTTTCAATGTAACACTATCAAATCAATTGCTCTTTGAGAAATCTATCATTTACCAAGATATATTGATGATAATTGAATTAAATAGTGATGAAAGTACTCAATTAAAAATCGATTATTTTTATCATGAAATAAATTCTTGTACTTGCAAAAGAAAACTACCAATCAAACTAGAATGTAAAGGCAAAGAATTAGATTATTATAATAGCAAAGAACAAGACTAAAAATACAAATGACTAATATGTACGATAAAATTTTAGAAACTTTATATAAAAATACATATATGTAGGTGTAATAATAATTTTAAATAGCTACATTTATAGTCGGTTAGGTTCGGTTTTTTCGGTTATTTTTTTATTAAAACCAAAACCAAACCAAATTTGATCGGTTTTTAAAATTCAAAACCAAAACCAAACCAAACTCGATTTTTTTGTTCGGTTTGGTTCGGTTTTCGGTTTGGTTCAGTTTTTCGGATTTTTATGAACACCCTAAAATACAAGTATGAATACCTACTACATCAAATGTCTAGAGAAATGCGGAAAATAACAGGATAGAAGGGAGAAAACAGGGCTGCGAACGCCATGCAGCTACCTCGAAATCCCCGACAGAAACTGAATCAGCTGAAAATGCTCACTCGGCCGCTCGGGCACCTGGATCTGCACACAAGGTGCAGGGAGTAACATGAGTACGCCTACGCAGTAAGTAACTAAAGTAAATAAGGACTGAAAGCAGTGACGAGCAGTTCAAAAATATATAACTTCAAATTCAGTTCTGCCATAAAATCATCATTTCCAGTTTAAAACATTGAATTCATATACTTAGCAAAATATTCTACAAAGGCTTATTCAAAGGAGAGTGAAAACAGTGAAAACATCGTAACAGGGCCCCTCGAGCAAGAAAACACTCAAAATATAGCCCCTCGGGCAGCCTCTCAGTCACTCGTGACTCAACTCTCGTCACACAATACTCACTATCAGCACTCGGCTCAGTATTATCTCGTAATAATAGAAATCATAGTAACCGCTGCGGCATGCAGCCCGATCCATATATTTATAGTCGACTACGCTCACTGGGGTGTGCAGACTCCAGAGGGGCTCCTACAGCCCAACCGTCATATCGCTGCGGCGTGCAGCCCGATCCATATAAGTATCGCTGCGGCGTGCAGCCCGATCCATCACTCACTTATATATAATTATCCTCACAAATGGGTTTTCAACCTCTCTCAGTCATAACCTCACAGCCTCTCGGGCACCACAATAGAAATTGGGGAACTCAGCCCAAATAGTCCTCACAACTAGGAATAGAGTGATAAAACCAGTTTTAAATAGTTATACGGGTAAAACATGACTGAGGATATATTTTTAGCAAGTAAAGTGAGGAAACACAGTCAAAATGCCCCTAGGGGTTTCTATAGGTCGGCACAAGGCCCCAAGCATGGCATACAACCCATAATACAGTAATAATGACTGAAATACGGAATAATATAAGATTTCCAAATCAATTACGCGGCTTAATAGTCTCTACGGGACGGACCAAGTCACAATCCCTACCGGTGCATGCCCATATGCTTGTCACCTAGAATGTGCGCCACCGTTTTTATCAAAACAAGTCAAATACCGGGGTTTTGTACCCTTAGTTCTAGATTTACAATGGTTACTTACCTCAAACCGGCAAAAATACTACTCCGCGACACCTTTTCCCCTTGAATTGGCCTCCACTCGCGTCGAATCTATTCAAAATCAGAATCACTGCGTCAAAATACGCTAAGGGAACGAAGCCCAAGTGAAAACAATCGAAAAATACCAAAAATCCCGAAGTTGGCCAAACCCGACCCCCGGGCCCATGTCTCGGAAATTCAGAAATTTTCACATCAATAGATTCCTCATCTCCCCACGAGTTCATACATATCAAAAGTTCTCAAATCCGACCCCAAATGGTCCTTCAAATTCCAAATCAAAAAGTCCAATTCCTCAAGCCCTAGTTCTTCAATTTTAGGCTTAGTTTTCATGATTTTTTAGGCAGATTTCACAATAGAATCGAGTTTTAAGACCAAAATTCTTACCTCCAAACATTTCCCCTTGAATCCCTCTTTAATCTCCTTCAAAAAGCTCTCAAAACGACCAAGAGGAAAATAGACCCACATTCGCGGACAAGACGGCCCTTTAAACATTCTGCCAGGCCTAAAAATCCTTCTTCGCGAACGCGGTCAAAGCCTCGCGTTCGCGAAGCACAAAAATTCCGTTGACTAAAATTCCTCTTCGCGAACGCGACTCCACAATCACGAACGTGATGCCTCAGCTTCCCAACCTTCGCGAACGCGACCAATGCTCACGCGATCGTGATGCTTACAGAACCAGCCCTTCGTGAACGCGGAACTACCCTTCGCGAACGCGAATGCCAAACCTGAAGCCTCCTCAATTCCTTCTACGCGATCGCGATTCACCCTACGCGATTGCGAAGAGCAAATTCTCTGCAACCCTGAACCTGCAATTTCTGCTATCCTTTCAACTCCAAAATGGTCCGATTGACCACCCGAAACTCACCCGAGGCCCCCGGGACCTCAACCAAAGGCACCAACACATCCTAAAACCTTATTCAAACTTATTCCATTCATCAAAACACCTCAAACAACATCAAATCACCCATAACATATCGGATTCAAGCCTAAGTTTCTAAAATCTTCTGAAATACGCCTTTGATCAAAAACCCAACCAAAAGACGTCCGAATGACCTGAAATTCACATCCCAAATGACACAACGAAGCTACTGCAACTTTTGAAATTCCATTCCGACCCTTGAATCAAAATCTCGCCTATCAACCGGAAATCGCCAAAATATCAACTTCGCCAATTCAAGCCTAATTCTACTCCGGACCTCCAAAACCCATTCCGGTCACGCTCCTAAGTCACAAATCACCTCCCGAAGCTAACCAAACCATCGCACATCCGAGACCTCTAACACATAAGTCAATATCCGGTTGACTTTTCCAACTTAAGCTACCTTAAAAGAGACTAAGTGTCTCAAACTTCACCAAAACCAACCCGGATCTAATCCAACCAACCCGGTACCTCAAAACACAGATGAATAAAGCAATAAGAAGCAGAAATGGGGGAAACAGACCGGTAACTCATGAGACGACCGGCCGGGTCGTCACATCCTCCCCAACTAAAACAAACGTTTATCCTCGAACGAGTCAAGAGACATACCTGAAGCCTCAAACAGGCGAGGATATCTGCTCCGCATCTCCCGCTCGGTCTCCCAGGTAGCCTCCTCCGTGGGCCGACCTCTCTGTTGCACCTTCACCGAAGCTGTATCTTTTGACCTCAACTTTCGAACATGACGCTCCAAAACAGCTGTTGGCTCCACATCATAAGTCAAATCACCCTCCAACTGAACCGTGCTGAAGTCCACAACATGAGACGGATCTCCAATTGTGCTATCTTGATATGTGAAAGCTGTGTACGCAAAGTGACGAGTGGATACACAGTTTATATGTGTTTGACCGGTTAGATTTTCTAGTCTTTTTTTCATGCCTTTGACCAAATTGTCATAATATGTGGTATCTTGTTGCTAGGCTACACTTACATGCTCTATGTGATGTTGTTAGCATTTATTTATCTCTTGCTTGTTGTTTGGCCTTATTTGCCTTAGTTGAAGTTATTGCCTTTCTTGTTGATTTGTTACTTCTTAATTGTGAGTTCCTCTATTGTCGACGCCCCCTTTTTTTTCCTCGCAGAATCGGGTTCACGACATTTGGGAAGATAACTCTTTTCCCACTTTGGGAATTGGGTTTTTTGAGAGTTTGGAGAGTCGCCACCTAATGATTATAGTGCATTAGGACACTTTTAGAAGAATTAAAGATGCAAACCAGAGTTTTGGGTAAGGGCTTGAAATTATCTCGAGGGGAAGGTGTTAGGCACCCCTCAAGATCCACTAGTGTGGTTCCCGGCCATGCTACAATTGTGACTTTAGATGTAAATGTAAATAAACAAGTACAAGAGACACAAAAGGTTAAAAGAAGTGCTGAATTTTAAAGAAGCAATTTTTGTAAAAAACGTGCAAGTAGAGGAAAAGGTCAAGTATTTAGTGCAAATAATCCGAAAGATCATGCGAGAAGCAGAAATTGAAAATGCAATAGCTTTAAAGATTCAGAAAATTTTGTTAAACTAATAAAGAAGGAGAAAGGGGTCCTAGGTTTATACATTACGTGGATCATTCGCACAACACTGGTACTCAGTTGTACGCGGAGTGTTATCGTGTAATCATCATCTCCATGTCTATCCTTCCCACCCCGTTAAGGTATTAAAGCGCGGAACGGTATCGTTTAGTTATCGCATTCTACTACCCGTCCCAATCCTATTAGTCCTGGGGTATTAGGACTTCTAATCCTAAAGGGGAAGAAAGGGATGGGGGCCTTTGTGGAGTTTAAAGGATAAAATTCTAGCTTGACATTCAAAACAAGTATCAAGTAAAAGGGGAGGACAAGCAAGCATACAAGGATCAAATTAACCCCAAAAGTCAAACAATTATTTAGTTTAGCATGCCTTGACAAATACTGATTTGGTCTTAGATTAAATTAAGCAGCGAGCGGACTGGTTCAACACATGTATTTAAACAGAGAGTCTGCATTAGGCAACTCGGATACAGTTGTCAGGGACTGACCCAATTTATTAATTAGCCAACCTTTGTTTATGAGTTGAAATAAAAACCTAGGCGTAGGATCTATTAATTTCAGGAAAAAAGATGCAAAGAGTTACCAGTAGTTTCAGAGAAGATGCAAGTTGATTTTAGAAAAAGAATTATCAGTTTAAACAAAGA
>NW_017673463.1:38786-56607 GCF_001879085.1 Nicotiana attenuata
GCCCAGACCTCCCCTTTCCTTTTTTAATTTCAAACGACCCCAAACCCTACCCCATTCCTCACAATACGCCGCCTCTGAATCCTCCTCTTTTCTCAACTCTCTCTTAACTCACCTCAAACCCTAGCCGCCACCTCTCACCGAAACCCTAATCCATGGCTTCCGAGACTCATCGGAGGCCTATACCGGCCTCCCATGGCTTCTATGCTCTGATCTTTGAGGTCCTATGACCAGATCTTGAAGGGGTCTCGACCAAGCCGTTGCTCGATGGCTGTTCTCCGGTCGCCTTCAACCTCTGTCCGGCCAGCCATGGCCATTCGAGCTCGATCTTCGACTATCCTGCCTAGATCTGGAGTTTCCAAAGCCTTTCTCATCGCCTGGGTTTCTTATGAAACCCTAGCTCTAAGGTTCCTTCTATTTATTTCTTAGATCTGCTCCAAGATCTATATGTGTTTGAACGTTATGAGCATGTTTCTCAAAGTTTCCCCAATTTTTTGCTTTCAAAACTCTATGTTCTTTTAACTATGGTTTTAGGTTAAGTTATTTCGAAGTTCCCCTCTTATTCTTGGCATGTTTCTGACTTTGTTTGTTTGTTTTCCTTATCTGAGTAAGCATGTTGAAAACCCTAATTTTGTGATTGTTTGAGTCTGTTTGTTAAGATTTCATTCGATTCATACGCGGATCATCTCTAGGTTTGTTTGATGTTAAAAACCCTAATTTCGGGAATTTATTCGAGTTCATGAGCCTATCTGTTTGGTTTACTGAAAACCCTAATTTTTAAGGGTTTCACATGGGACTCTGAAATTGCTTGTTGTTTCACCTGTTTATCGTCTCTAAACTCAACTGATTTGAAAAGTCTAGTCTCTTTGGTGGCTATTCAAAGTCCTGTGAGGTTGTTTGTGCATGCTTGTATGTTTGAAATTATTCAACTTGATGCCTTGTTTCAACATTTCTTTTCTCTATATGGTCTACGCTTGTGATTCTCACTCGACTCTCTGCATGTTTTCGACTCCTTCTCTCTCTATTACACCTTGAAGCCTAACTAACATGCTTTGAATGTCTGCTCTATGCTATTGCTGCATGATGTTTCTTTTGCCATAACTTAGCCTCACATGTCTGCTATTTGTGCATGCATTATATACTGAGTACCTCCTGTGATTTATTTAACTCGAAATTGATTTCAAAAAACTTTTCCTTCCTTGAGATCCTGATTTTACTAGCCTGTCAAAGTCTAATTGATTCCTTTTCCTTTGATTGGCCCTACTGAATCTTTCCAAAAATAATTTCAAATCCTGTACTTAGACTTAATTGCCTATTGTATGACTTTACTGTTTCTTTTATGGCAACAGCCATTCTGCTTGCAAGGCTGGTTCTCCTTTCCTTATTTGGATACGGCTAGTATCCGTTTGAACAAGAATTCCCTGATTAAAGGGGAGTCTTATACTAATTGATTCTGATTTGTGACCATGCCACATTTGTGTTAGATTTGTACTTGTTACCTTATTTCTCTACACGTTTTCAAAGCTATAAATATCTCCTCCCTTTTCTTTGAACACACGAACACAGAACGCAATCGGAATCCACAAGTCACTCTCACTTTAAAAATCTTTCTCTTTTACTTGTGCTGCTGTGGACTTTGTTTACTCTACTTTCTCCCGCGCTCTTTTGCTTCTCTACTGGTATGTCTCAGTTAGTTTACATGTCTCCACCACAATGTGTTTACTTCTGACCACTTCTGTCCAATTCTTTTTGTTGACATTTGTTTCTAGCATATTGTAGCATGTTCCCCCCCCCCCTTTCGTTTGTAATTTAGTATTTAAATTATGTATGCATCCTGTCAGTTGTTTGTCATGAATTTGATACTTTATGAATCCCAAACCCTCATACCCCTTTATAGGTGAGTTATGGTTCGGGGCATGACAACACTCTAATATTGTTGTCCATGATTCTGGATTGGATTCTTTAAATTCCAAACTCAATCAGTTCCCATTCCCTTTCCCCCTTTATGTGTTGTTGAGCTTTAGACTTGGGTCTGGCAGTGTCCTAATCACTGTCCATACTCTGGTTTGACCTTCAAGGGTCTGCTCTTAATGTGTTTGACCAGGCAGGTGGTCAGGGGTGTGCCAGCCTACTTTGTAGCTAGGTATGACCACCACCTGTCATGGCCCCCCAATTCCCTTTCACTTTGCACTTACTCTTAGCTATAAGTTCTGCCCCTCTCTTGCAAGCCATGCTTTGGGACCCCCGAGCTCCCTCTGAACTTGGATGCATGAGAGCCGGCTCTTCCACACTGCACTATTCTAATTCTGGTAGTATCCTGGGTGTAAGCAATGCCTGGAATCCCTGAGATTCCTTGGAACTTTGAAGCACCTTGGATAAAGAGAAGGCTTTGGAAATCTGGATCCCGGAAGTGGCTCAATCGCATGTTATTAGACATTAAGGTTGAATTAGGCTACTCGGATCTAGCTGTTAGCTTTTGATGTATCCTTTAATTTCCAGTTTGATTCATTGGGTTGTAATAATTTTGTATGAAACTCGGGGAGTATAGTAAAAGGGTGTGGGAGGGGTCTTTACTTTTCTTGTATCCAAGGGGGTAGAAATCATGAATTAGAATTTTATTCAAACTAGAAATCCTGCCTATAGGGTCTTTAATACTAATTCAATCACATAGAGACCATGCCTATAGGATTTAACGCTTAACTTTACCGCAAAAATCACCTAGAAAGCATGTCTATAGGATTTAACATTCATGTTCTGTAATGACACATATAGAGATCATGTCTATAGGCTCTTGCATTTCTGCATATATAAATGTCATTAGGCAAACCGTTTATAGGCTTAATAACAGAGTTGCATATAGACATCATGTGTATAAGACTCTTATTGATATCAGGAAAGGGTGTTAAAATCAGTAAACATATAGAAAGCATGCCTATAGGAAACCTCGTCTTTAATAGCATCATTCGTTCTTAAACAGTATCGATTGCTAGAACTAGTGTCTTTATTAAAACTAGTAATTTTCTACTTCTGAGCCCGCTAAAATTGGTAAACCTTTTTCCTATAGCCAATCTGCACTCCCCCGAAACTCGTAAACCTTTTTATCAGTCTACATCTTTTCTGAAATAACTGGTAACTCTTTTCTAAAAATCGGTTTGCATCTTTTCTCTTTGTTTAAACTGATAATTCTTTTTTCTAAAATCAACTTGCATCTTTTCTGAAACTACTGGTACCTCTTTGCATCTTTTTCCTGAAATTAATAGATCCTACGCCTAGGTTTTTTATTTCAACTCATAAACAAGGGTTGGCTAATTAATGAATTGGGTCAGTCCCTGACAACTGTATCCGAGTTGCCTAATGCAGACTCTCTGTTTAAATACATGTGTTGAACCAGTCCGCTCGCTGCTTAATTTAATCTAAGACCAAATCAGTATTTGTCAAGGCATGCTAAACTAAATGATTGTTTGACTTCTGGGGTTAATTTGAGCCTTGTATGCTTGCTTGTCCTCCCCTTTTACTTGATACTTGTTTTGAATGTCGAGCTAGAATTTTATTCTTAAAACTCTACAAAGGCCCCCATCCCTTTCTTCCCCTTTAGGATTAGAAGTCCTAATACCCCGGGACTAATAGGGTTGGGACGGGTAGTAGCATGCGATAAGTAAACGATATCGTTCCGCGCTTTAATAACTTAACAGGGTGGGAAGGGTAGACATGGAGATGATGATTACACGTTAACATTCCGCGTACAATTGAGTACCAGTGTTGTGCGAATGATGCATGTAATGTATAAACCTAGGACCCCTTTCTCCTTCTTTATTAGTTTAATAAAATTTTCTGAATCTTTAAAGCTATTGCATTTTCAATTCCTGCTTTTCGCATGATCTTTTCGGATTATTTGCACTAAGTACTTGACCTTTTTCTCCACTTGCACGTTTTTTTACAAAATTGCTCCTTTAAAATTTAGCACTCCTATTAACCTTTTGTGCTTCTTGTACTTGTTTATTTTTTACATCTAAAGTCACAATTGTAGCATGGCCGGGAACCACACTAGTGGATCTTGAGGGGTGCCTAACACCTTCCCCTCGAGATAATTTCAAGCCCTTACCCAAAACTCTGGTCTGCATCTTTAATTCTTCTAAAAGTGTCCTAATGCACTATAATCATTAGGTGGCGACTCTCCAAACTCTCAAAAAACCCAATTCCCAAAGTGGGAAAAGAGTTGTCTTCCCAAATGTCGTGAACCCGATTCCGCGAGGAAAAAGGGGGCGTCGACATAGAGTCTCGCGAATCGGTACGGAGACGTCTGTACTTATCCTCGGGAGGCTGCAGGACTGTTAGGAGTACTTCCCTTCTTGATTCCTTATCGTGTGATTTGATCCTTGGAGGCGTATGCCTTTAATTAATTCCTACTCAATCTTACGCGACGCAAGGCGCTTGTTATAAATCGAGAATTGAAGAGTCATAACGGTACTGCGGATGTGGTGCAGGATGTTTCTCCCGATGTAGTTGATTTGATTATTATCGTCACCTTATGGAAGGACATTTTAATGTTTCAGCTCAGTAATGGTACTTCTGAGGGCTTTGGGGCTAGGCACAAGTTGCCATGATACCTATGAATGACTGTTCCGCAGTAGTGATATGATGGTAGGATGTTTCCCACGTGTCGGGGCAGTGAATGACTTGAAGGGAGGTTTACTCAGTGCATAACCAAAAGATTCAGTATTTTATTCCCGGCAGGGGAAAGACAATCGAACTAAGGATGGTCAGATGTGGGCTGGTGGAAGTAATGAGACTTGGTATTTGCAAGCGTAATGGAGTTTTCTTCTATGTCGGGGTACTGTTGTCCTAATTGAACGTATTAAGTGTGTCGGTGTTATAATCTTCTACAATTCGCCTTTGGGGCAAGAGATTGTGAAATAGTATCGGAGATGCAACTGTCAGATATTGCAGGGTGTGGTGGTTCAAGATTGGATCAGTATTTCTAATGTTGGCGGTTCGAGAAGGATGACCTTCGGAAAGGTTTAAAGTTAGTAGCGATTTGTGGACTCAAGTACTATGAAGATAGATTTTGTTAAGGCAACAACCGAGTAGCAAAAGATGAGAAATACGTGCGGGAAGTGTCAGGCGGAGTTTTAAACTTCTAAAAGGCCAGGTGTATGAAGCAAAGGTCAGGTAGCTGATTAAAGAAGTGAGTTTGCCCAAAGTGGGAGAGCGGCGGATGCTGCATATGGGCTTGGTGGTAGGATGGTTACGCACCTTAAGGAAAGTCGGGAGTGATTTGGGGATTATAGTGGCCGACGATTGAAGCCTACGGATCTAATTTGAAGTAGGGGTTCTTGTGCGGCGGGAGATTTAATATAACGGGAGGGAGACGCTTAAATGAAGAAGGATGCAGCATAACTTTGAATTGGAAGGACGTTGCCGCACATTTAAACGATGTCCACGAGGGGCAAATGGACCTGTGCAGCTGGAAAGTGAGCTCAGACTCAGGATGGGGCATTGATGTCGTAATGATTGTACCCCGTGTAGCAGCGCTGGAAGATGTCGAGAGTGATTTCTACGGGTAGTTGATCCCTGTGAGCAGGTTAGCGATCGCGTGGTTGGCGAGCTTCTGTGAAGAATTCTATTGGTTATACAGCGAAGGGATCGGTCGTGCGAATGTTGTTGATGATTTCGAGTATAAAAAGGGGGTTTCTATAGTAAGATATTGAGCATGTCGGCAGTTGATTACGCGGGGTTATGTCAATAGGGGATTAAGAATCCTGGTATATTCCAGAGTTGTGTAATAGTGTCTTCGAGCTAAGTAGGAGAGCCCCACCGCCTATGATGGGGTTGCATGGTTAACTACTTGCGAGGTTTCTGGTCATTAGCATATTGATGGGCTATTTCAGCAACGGGAAAAGAACATAAGTGGTAATTTGAGCAGAGGAATTATTAAAGGTGGGCTATCGTTGGCCTTATTGGCCATGTTCAGACTTGGGGAAGGATTCAAGGTTGTGTTTGTAAAGATGCGGGCTCCAAGGGGAGGGATTTTGCCAGGTGCATCACCAATGGGGTATTCATGTGCTAGAAGATTTATGGAGTTGATTATATTCGGGACCAAGTTAGAGCGGGTGGCTCCTAGTAACTGTCCAAACGGATTCAAAAGAGGTAAAGTATGGTGCCTAATGATTTCGAGCCTATAAGTACAGTTAAGAATCAAGCTTTGCAGCAGCTTATGAGTGGAGGCTCAGAATGTTCTAGGATGTGTTGACTTGCAGTATAGCACTTGAGAGAAAGATGAGAAAGGACTTCGGATTCGTAGAAGGATTAGCAGAATGGGCATATCAGTTGAGGGTGCGAATATGCGCGCAAGGAAGGTACGGATTGATTCATGGTCTCGTGATTCAGGGTCACTCGGGATGAGTGCGGATGGAGTATGTTATGTATTGAATGGAGTTATAATTATCTCTGAGGCAATCAAGGATAAATTGGAAGAAGGTAGATTGATTGGCCATAGTTGAATTTGGCATATTGGTGTTAGTGGTCAGTTCCTTCAGCGTGACCGAATTATGTGAGTGATTTGTGATGGTGCGTATCAGGCTTGTCAGCCGCCGCAATTGATGTTATTCAGAAGCATTCTACTATTATGACTTGCTATGTGGAAACAGGATTTCCGGAAGGGCAATGGTGGCTTAGACCACTACTTAAAGATTTGCATATTCTACGATTATGGGAATTCACCTGTGTGAAATTATGGATCTCCTGAAGTGATTCAAGTGAAGAGTTTTTATATGATGAAGTGTTAACCTATTAGTGGTTCCGAAGCTAGGATGAAAAACGATTTCTATCGTATACTGGCACGTTGAGTGCAGTGAGTGGTATGGAAATTTGAAGTGAAGATCAAGGTAGCAGCTTGGTGTGGACAAGGATGTCACGAGGTCGGATGAGCAGGAAAGGAGTTTCGATGTTTAAGGGGGGCTTGTNTGCGGGAAGTGTCAGGCGGAGTTTTAAACTTCTAAAAGGCCAGGTATATGAAGCAAAGGTCAGGTAGCTGATTAAAGAAGTGAGTTTGCCCAAAGTGGGACAGCGGCGGATGCTGAATATGGGCTTGGTGGTAGGATGGTTACGCACCTTAAGGAAAGTCGGGAGTGATTTGGGGATTATAGTGGCCGACGATTAAAGCCTACGGATCTAATTTGAAGTAGGGGTTCTTGTGCGGTAGGAGATTTAATATAACGGAAGGGAGCCGCTTAAATGAAGAAGTATGCAGCATAACTTTGAATTGGAAGGACGTTGCCGCACATTTAAATGATGTCCACGAGGGGCAAATGGACCTGTGCAGCTAGAAAGTGAGCTCAGACTCAGGATGGGGTATTGATGTCGTAATGATTGTGCCCCGTGTAGCAGCGTTGGAAGATGTCGGGAGTGATTTCTACGAGTAGTTCATCCCTGTGAGCAGGTTAGCGATCGCGTGGTTGGCGAGCATCTGCGAAGAATTCTATTGGTTATACAGCGAAGGGATCGGTCGTGCGAATGTTGTTTATGATTCCGAGTATAAAAAGGGGGTTTCTATAGTAAGATATCGAGCATGTCGGCAGAGGATTGCGCGGGGTTATGTCAATAGGGGATTAAGAATCCTGGTATATTCCAGAGTTGTGTAATAGTGGCTTCGAGCTAAGTGGGAGAGCCCGCCGCCTATGATGGGGTTGCATGGTTAACTACTTGCGAGGAATCTGGTCATTAGCATATTGATGGGCTACTTCAGCAACGGGAAAAGACCATAAGTGGTAATTTGAGCAGAGGAATTATTAAAGGTGGGCTATCGTTGGCCTTATTGGCCATGTTCAAACTTGGGGAAGGATTCAAGGTTGTGTTTGTAAAGATGCGGGCTCCAAGGGAAGGGATTTTGCCAGGTGCATCACTAATGGGGTATTCATGTGCTAGATGATTTATGGAGTTGATTATATTCGGGACCAAGTCAGAGCGGGTGGCTCTCAGTAACGGTCCTAACAGATTCAAAAGAGGTAAAGTATGGTGCCTAAAGATTTTGAGCCAATAAGTACAGTTAAGAATCAAGCTTTGCAGCAGCTTATGAGTGGAGGCTCAGAATGTTCTAGGATGTGTTGACTTGCAGTATAGCACTTGAGAGAAAGATGAGAAAGGACTTCGGATTCGTAGAAGAATTAGCGGAATGGGCATATCAGTTGAGGGTGCGAATATGCGCGCAACGAAGGTACGAATTGATTCGTGGGATTTGAGACAGCATGGTCTCGTGATTCAGGGTCACTCGGGATGAGTGCGTATGGAGTATGTTATGTGTTGAATGGAGTTAGAATTATCTCTTAGGCAATCAAGGATAAATTGGAAGAAGGTAGATTGATTGGCCATAGTTGAATTTGGCATATTGGTGTTAGTGGTCAGTTCCTTCAGCGTGACCGAATTGTGCGAGTGATTTGTGATGGTGCGTATCAGGATTGTCAGCCGCCGCAATTGATGTTATTCAGAAGCATTCTACTGTTATGACTTGCTATGTGGAAGCAAAATTCCCGGAAGGGCAATGGTGGCTTAGACCACTACTTGAAGATTTGCATATTCTACGATTATGGAAATTCACCTGCGTGAAACTATGGATCTCCTGAAGTGAGTCAAGTGAAGAGTTTTTATATGATGAAGTCTTAATCTATTAGTGGTTCCGAAGCTATGATGAAAAAAAAAACGGGTTCTATCGTATACTGGCACGTTGAGTGCAGTGAGTGGTATGGAAATTTGCAGTGAAGATCAAGGTAGCAGCTCGGTGTGCACAAGGATGTCACGCGGTCTGATGAGCAGGAAAGGAGTTTCGATGTTTAAGGGGGGCTTGTGTCGTGGTTAATGTTCTTGATCGCTTTTCAGCGTTAGTGCGGTTGGTGGTTTGGAGGTACGACCCAGCTATTGGATATGGTAGGTTGTGGGAGTGTGTCCCACAGGAAGATCGTACAAGTGTGGCAGGTAGTCACTTGATTGATTGAAGAACTTAAACCGAGTATGAAGATTTGTGATGCGATTGATAAGTTGAGAATATGTGCCTGGAAGGCACCCAGTCGCTGAGTTGTGGACTGTGGATGAGTACTCCGGTTATGATGGTTGTTCTTGTATGTTATGAGAAGAGGGAGATTACCATGGACCTTTGAAAGGTTATTGCTTTAGTTGATATGATCAGGATCGACTTGAGGTCGGTGGATGAATTTAGATGTGAATGTGGGCTCTATGTCAGGCCAGTTGTGTTCATTTCAGTAATGTGCTCCTTGTGGAGTAGTCAGGGTGTTATTTCACTGTCAGATATTTCGTATAGTGACACGTTGCGCCGTGTGAGTTGTGAGACGTCTTGAGAAATTGCTTACGTGTTGAGGATCCGAGTAGAAATGATGTTAGTTGAGCCAAAAGGCTCTTGGGATTCAGATTTATATATCGCACCTCAGTTGTGCTTGGGTTTCGTAGCTATAGCGCTACATGTTTCCTCAGGGATGTTATTATGCACTTAGCGTGCTCGTGACCGAAATTTGATATTTTATTGTAATGGGCAAATTTAGCTTGATGTGCAATCTCCTTATGTGAGGTCTATGTTTGGATCGGGTTGCGCGCCGCAACAGTGTGATATTGAGTATAGTTTTCTATATGCTATTTTCGTGCGTCTCGCTTCCTATTTTCTAAGGAAAGTCCGTATTAGTGCGGGAGTTAGGTAATTCCTTCCAGAGTTCGTTTTCCTTTGGTATTGCGTTCGAATTGATGGCCTATCGGCACATTGTGGCATCATATTAGACTTTTGATTATGTCCGGGGTGGCTTATTGCCTGAGCGGTTCGTACCGGGTAAGATGGGATTATTGGATTCAGGATCAGTGCAATCTGACTATATGGAATATATTAAGGAGCAAAGATCATGATCTGGTTCAGAATGTGGTAATGTTTCTTGTCAGAAGTATAGACTCAATGATGGGTTGACTCGGCAATTGATTATGAAATTCTGCACATCTCTTCTGTTGTGGCGGTGTTGTAAGAGTTAGAGTAAGACTGGTGTATGTCATGGGGTGCAATGGGAGCATCAGATTCGTGGAATTTCGGCTAAGTTGATCAGAAAATATTATTGTGGTCCGGTGAGTAAAATTATGCAAGGTGTGAATTCAGTAAAATTATGCAGTCATGTTTGGGTACAGCGTGTAGTGACTGATACGGTGTTCGTATGTTGGAAACAGGCCTGACAGAGAATTTCGGATGTTGGAATTAAGCTCTAAGGCCTATCTGCTTGAATAAAAGGGAATAGCTCCAGAATTGATCGAGAAAATGCGCTCAACTGAGTTGTGGTAGCACGGGAAGGTGCATGAGGTGTTAAACAGTGATTTCAGACTGCTTCAGTGTAGTTCTCAGCACGTTCGAGGACGAACGTATGTTTAAGTGGGAGAGAATGTAATGACCCGACCGATCGTTTTGAGTTCTAGCGCTCCGTTCAGCAGCCTGAGGTCGTGAGCGGCTCCATTTCAGGTATTGTGACTTGTGCGCGTGGTCAGAACTGAATTTCGGGAAGTCCAGAGTTGAATTGGAAAGAGAATTCTCATTTCGGAAGCTTAAAGTTGAAAGAATGAACTAGGATTGGAATTTTGAGTAAACGACCTCGGAATCGGGATCTGAAGGTTCCAGCAGGTTCGTATGACGATTTCAGACTTGGGCGTATGCCCGGTTCGGGTTTTTGATAACCCGGGAGCGTTTTGGCGCCTATTGTGGAAGTTAGCATTTTTGAAGAAATTTCATAAGTTTGGCTTGAAGTGCATTTCAGTGTTATCGATGTTCGTTCGGGATTCCGAGCCTGTGAATAGCTCTGTATGGTGATTCTGGAGTTGGGAGCGCGATCGGAAGTGAATTCGGAGGTCCATAGGTCATTTTGGAGTCATTTGGCTAAAGATAGAAATTTGAAGGATTTGAGGAGTTTGACCGGAAGTTGACTTTTTGATATCGGGGTCGAAATCCGGTTCCGGAAGTTGGAGTAGGTCCGTAATGTCGAATATGACTTGTACGCAAAATATGAGGTCAATCGGACGTGATTTGATAGGTTTAAACATCGGAAATAGAAGTGTGAATTTTTGAAGTTCATTAAGTTTGGATTGGAGGTCGATTCATGATTTTAGCGTTGTTTGATGTGATTTGAGGCCTCGAGCGAGTCCGTAATGTGTTTTGGGATTGGTTGGTATGTTTGGTTGGGGTCCCGGGGGCCTCGGGTGGATTCCGGATGGTTAACGGAGCGAATTTGGAATTTGGAAGAGGGCTGAAGGATCTGGTTGTTGGCATTTTCGCTTCTGCGGTGGGCTAACGGCAGAAGCGGAAAGGGGGCCGCAGAAGCGGATTTGGGATAAGAAGATAAGGGACCGCAGATGCGGTCATATTTCCGCAGATGCGGGACCGCACCTGCGGTAGAGTGGTCGCAAATGCGGAGTGAGAGGCAGCTGGAGCGGACCGCAGATGAGGTCAATGTTCCGCAGAAGCGGGACCGCATCTGCGGAGGTGCTGTCGCAGAAGCGAAAAGGGGGAGGCCCAGGGGAGACCGCAGATGCGGCAATGTGACCGCACCTGCTGAAATAGCTGGAGGCAGAGGGGTTGTTTTAAAGTCGGATTTTGGTCATTTCTCTTTCATTTTTCTTCCCTTTGGCGATTTTTGGGAGAGCTTCAAGTGGGATTTTCGTCATCTATGTTAAGGTAAGTTACCCCTACTCATTTTCAAGTTAAATACAAGATTATATCATGGAATTAGACATGAAAATTGTGGGAAAATTGGGATTTTTGGAAGAAAACCTAGAAACTTGATAAATTGGATTTTACCACGATTTTGAGTATGGAATTGAGAGAAAATTATATATTTGAGTTCCTAAGGTCATGGGTAATCTGTATCTTCGAAAAATTTTGGATTCCGGGCACGTGGGCCCGAGGGCGTTTTGGTCAACTTTTCGATCGGAGTTAGGAATTTCTATAAATTAGTTTGTAATGAATATTTGACCATAAATTAATGGATTTGCGTAACCGTTGGCTAGTTTTGGAGCATGGTGCATCAATTGGAGTCCCCGGAAGGGCATGGATTGCCGGTTATGGATCTTCGGAGCGAGGTGAGTCTCCTTTCTAACCTTGTGAGAGGGAATTTTCCCCATAGGTGAATAAATTGATTATGTGCTCCTATTTGTGGGGGCTACGTACGCACGAGGTGATGAGAGTCCGTGCGTAGCTACTATTATGCTATTGTCCGGGTAGTTAGGACCCCAAAGCATGCTATACTTGAATTATTTATGAACCTATTGATAGCTTGAACTGCTTAAACTACATCGAATCAGTAAACGAATTTCTAAAAAAGGGTTTAAACTTCATTTTTCCTAAATTAATAAAGAGAATTAGCTTTCCTTTGAATAATTGCCCCATGTTGGCTTATTGACTGAATGTCTCTATGTGTTTATTTTGGAACGGGCCGAACGCCTCGACAGATTAAATACATGCATCTATAGGCGCGTCGCCGACCCTTGGCAAGTGCACATTTCATTTCTGTTGGAGAGGGTCGTCGCCTCAGCATGATTTGCGCATGATTTATATATCGTTGCCTGAGAATTTTATACGTTGATGCTGCCTTTCATGGCTTGAGATAAATTGATAAAATAAAGAAAAGTAAACCTTGAAAATCCTTTATTATTTGTTGAAGGTGTATTGCCTGTTTTACAGCTTTGCGAATTAGAATTGTTATATAAAATCCCTGATTTCCTCACACATTTAGTATATTATCATTGGACCGCTAGTAAGTATCAAAGTTGACCATCTCGTCTCTACTTCTTCGAGATTAGGCGGGATACTCATTGAGTACACGTTGTTTATGTACTCATACTACACTTCTGTGCATTTTTGTTGCACAGGTATATCTATTTCTAGCAGCCCACTGGGCGTAGCAGTGCGGATGATTTGGGGCTAGGTGAGTTGCACTATTCGAGGTGGCCCGCAGCTAGTATAGCCCTCTTCAGTATATTGTATTTATTCCCTGTCCATTGTATTCCGGACGGATGCTGTATTTTACTTTCCTATTAGTAGATGCTCATGCACTTGTGACACCGGGTTCTGGGATAGTTTGAAGTATTGTATTAACTGCTTATCATTTAAATTTTGATTTGAGACTATATTCTTTAATATTGCTAAAATTGAAGGAAAATCATAGATTTCAGAAGTATTAAAACGAGAATTTGATTAAGTAACTGGGTTGGCTTGCCTGACAGCAGCGTCCGGCGCCATCACGACCCTTAGTGGATTTTGGGTCGTGACACACAATTGATTAGTAAAAATATTTTTCTCTTATTTTGTGATTGCAGTTTATTTTTTATATGTTGAAAATTAGTTACAAACACTACTACTATTAGCCTTAACCACTTGTCACCACTACCAACTATCTTTACCGTTATATCCATCACAGCCATCATCATATACCATCAACAACCATCACCGCAAATCACCTCAATCAGCCATCATCACCAACCACCTCTTCCTCTACCACCCGCCACCGTTTGACCACCTTATGCCACCACCTCAGTCTTCGCTTTCCCCACCCCACCATCAACAACTACTTTGACCGTCAACCACTATAAGGTCGGGATGACTTTCTGGATGAGACTGATAGAAAGAAAGGACTCGGGGCAATCATGCATGGTTGACTTTATTTTGGAGGGAAGTTGAACTAGCGACTCATGTATGCTGTCAGGTTGAACAATCCTCCATCACTGCAACCACCACTACTACTAACTTTCACCACCAATCACCTATAGCACCATGACCTCTACTAATACATCCTCCACCACCTTCTCCCCGCTGATTATACCAACAACTATGTCACTCGTCATTCATCATTATGAGCTAGCATTGCACCATAAAATTTGCTTTTTAGGAGTTTTAAATCAAATGAAGACAAACACCTTGATTTGAAGGATTACCTAAATAATGATGTAATTGAGAGGATAATTAGAAAAATTATTCTAATGAAATAGGTGGCAACTTAACTAATAGAGGATTAAAGTACCCCTATAATCGTCACAGTCAATCACAACCATCATCACCAACCACCATCTCATAACCGTCACAGCCGACGACCACTATTACTAGCTATCACAACCTCTAACCTTTTCAAATATACGTTCATCAAACAATAATTATTGCAACACCAACTAAATTAAGATTTTCTCTAATATTTTCTAAATATAATTATTATTTAATTTTTTAACTCATTGAAGTGGCAGATGCACCTACATTGCGTTACAGATAATAGAGTTGCCTTGTGTTCAATACATCTAATGAATTATATTCGTGTCTTCCACTTTGCAAAATCCAATCCTCCATTCCTTTAATCTGCCTAATCCTCTCATCCATATTCTATACATTCTTTCAAACGTGTAATGAGAGTTTCTTTCTAACAACAAACAAAGCTACAAATAGAGCGTGTGCTGGGTACAAAACAAAAACTTATGTTTGAAAAAATTTTAAATTAAAAATTAAAAAGCATCTCCAACTACTCCAATCATTAGTATCATAAACTATGTAACTGCCCTTTTTCTTTTCCGTCAATACTCTATGGGGGTCGCAAAATGAAGTAGGTTAATTTAAAATTTATTTTATTTAGAGGCGAAGTCAAGATTTGAAGTTTATGGATTCTGAACCGGAAACTGTATCATAGCTCTTTTTAATTACTGATTTTGTTAATTAATAATTATATATATTTAATGAATTTTCTAATACAAATACATAATCTCAGCAAAATTATTGAGTTCGTCTAAATTGTGACACCACAGAAAGATTCTAAATATGAGAAGTCCCCTTGGATTCGAGAAGAAGGAAATGAAGAACGGGAACAAAACGAAATAAAGTGTTTCTAGCTCTAGTTTCGGATGAGCTTCTCCCAATTATGTCTGGTAATAGAATAGGGCGGCTTGCTCTGACCAAGACTCCACTTTTCGCTCCGTCCGCGGTATGGGTGCTCTAACCCNNTAACCCCCCCCCCCCCCCCCCCGTTATTTTATTCTACGTAGAGTAACTTATTATAAAGACAACTAGTCTACCAAGTGCTGAAAAAAGGGTAAAGCTTACCTGGGACAAACAAGGAATTAAGATACCTAAAACCTAATCAATAAAGAAAAAAGGTTCACATTTATGTGGGAATATTTTCGCCAAAGAGCGTGAACTATACAATTACTTAATTAAATAGTAAACTAAAGTATAAAATAAAGGCTTTGGTATATAGAGAAGACCTCACCTTTTCTTAAGGCGATATAGCTTTACACTTCCTCAACCAGCAGGTAGTTGTAAAGTGCTGTAATTTCTTTTTAGTTTGTGTAAGATTCAGATATTATAAGAAATGAATATTCATTGGTGGCAATGGCGTATATTTAAAGAACCTTAGCTAGTTGATTACCTAAATACTTTTTCCGTTCTATTTTATGTACCATTATTTGACATGGTACCAAGCTTAAATTTTATTTTGATTTATGTAATCTCTAAGATGTAGTGAAATAATATACCAAAATAATAGCGGAAAAGGTAGAAATAAATGATGACTTTTAAATCTTGTATCCTTAAACTAAAAGTATGTATAATAATTCAAATATTTTTTGATTCTTGTGGTCTTAAACATGTCTAGTGAGATGTTATAATGAATGAGTGACTAAATATAAAAAGTGAAAAAGAAAAATAAACACGTAAATTAAAGTAAAGGGAGCATTTGTTTAAAAATATATATATTGGTTAATAAGTTCAGCTTTTTTACTCAGTACTCATTCATCGTTTCTAGTTATATTACTTGTAAAATTCAAGTTGACATTTATATATATAGTTTACTTACTTTGCTTCGAATGTACATGTTAGATATACATATTATTGTATTAGAAGGATCATTTATTCTTGAATAGACTTGCCGCCCGTAATCAAATAATCTTGATATTTGGCATGTGGTATAGAACAGTAGCAGATGCACAATTTAAATAATATGGATTTGAGTTGAGAGAATGAGTTTTGAAATATATATCTCATTGGACTTATATACTTATTTTTCAAGCGTGTAAGTGCGTGCGCATATATATATATATATATATATATATATATATATATATATATATATATATATATATATATATATATATATATATATATATATATATATCCGATCCAGAATCGTTAAGTTCTACGTACCGTACCTATGAACACATTGTTGGATCCACCACAATGAAGAACATTGACTGATTCACAATTTATACAATTACGAGTTCTGAATTGAGAGTGAATTCTGAAATATATGTCTAACTTTATCTATATATACAAGTTTTCGCACATATATATAATTGTCTTAAACCAAATCACTAACACTACATCAAAAGAGGTTTTTAGAGGCAATAAATTTTCCTTTTAGCGGCAATATTTATTGTCACAAAAATATTTACTGACAATTAATTAAATATCATTGGATCCTAAGTCGCTAAAGCCTCTAACATTATTTATGTCGAATACTGGTAAAGACTCATATTATTATCGCTAAAAACCTTTTTTGATGTAGTATAAGTTCTATTGAATCTGCGAATTCATGGTTGATCCTCCACATATATATAAAATCTGATCCCGAATCACTAAGTAATTGTATCTAACCCACGAACCTACTGTTGGATTCACCACAGTGGAAAAGAAATAATAGAGCCTTTGGACAAAATGTAATTAAATTAAACCATATATATATACATGAATATTCGAAGTTTTTGCGAGTTACTATTGGAGATGATCCGTAGAAGTAGCCACTAATGCTTGCAGTGGCGGAGCCACCTTATAGCAAGGGGTGTCAACTGACACAATTCGCAGGAAAAATACACAGTCTAGGTAGGTAAAAAAAAGTTATATGCATGTATATTATATGTTGAGTCTTTTACTTTTATATATTTGACACTCCTTAATGCAATTCTGACTCCGCCACTGAATGCTTGCATTAAGGTGTCTACATCATATCCCTTGAAGTGCGATCCTTTCACAAAACTTGCGTGCGAACGCGAAATGCCTTGTGCATTGGATTGCCCTTTTGCCTTATTGGAGATGATAATATCTAAGCGTGGAGACTAAGTGGCTAATGACAATTATTCATGACCATCATTATAAATCTTGCAAGTTGCAATTCCTTAATTCTTGTTTTCCCTTGCAATCATCTACAATATTGTAGTAAAAGCACTCTTCTTTCTCACGATTAAATCTTAGCTTCTTTGAAACTCAAACTAACAAAGTGAAAAATAGTGTGTGGTTGAAAATAAAAACCATATTTGACAGATCATAATCCATTTAGGTATCACAAAAAGTGAGTACAAGTAGGGAGCCCAACCCCTTTGTATATATAACAAAGAACGTGGAAGACAAACATTAAGATTGTGACCCCAAAAACAGCTGTTGTACGTTAAAATTAAGGAATCAACGACTCATGAAACATACCATTGATGTACATAAGATTTTGCACAAACAATTTCGGTCTATATTTTTTTTCCCCGGAACCCCAGGAAAACCCGCAGCCCTACAGTCTCTGCCGTACTAGGCAAGCCCTGTGCGACAGGCTGATCTAGAAGGCATTGAGGGGGGAATCGATCCCAGGTCATCTGTATGGATGACCGCCCTCCAAACCAACTGGTCATCCGTATCGGTATATTTATCACAACTTTACTTGTAAGAAGAGGCGGAGCTAGAATTTCAAGTTTATAGGTTCGGGATTCTAATTATTTTAAGTTACTGGGTTCTAAATTAATAATAATTTATATATATATATATATATATATATATATATATATA
>NW_017673463.1:56627-59482 GCF_001879085.1 Nicotiana attenuata
TATATATATATATATTCAATGAACTTTTTAAGATAAATACATAGTTCGAATCAAAGATACTGAATTCGGCCGAACCCGCTCGAAATACTCTAGCTCCGCCCCTGCTTGTTAGTGTGTTTGGGTCTGAGATAAGTTTAAAGGCTTTATTACTTCTTATCTCAAATTGATGTTTATTTGGTACTAATTTCAAGTAGTTTGACATTTTATATCTCTTTCCTTCGTTCCAATTTATGTAATATAGTTTTACTCGATAATAGAAAAAGTATTTCTTATGTCCAATTTATATGTCATATTTAATTTCCTTTTTTGTATATCTCAATAAGAATGTCATATTTTTCTTTTTATAGAAATAATTTAACTTTAATTTAAATTACTCATTTTATCTTTAATGAGATGATTCACTGCCACTCAAATATTTATGGCTTGTTTTACACCAGAAGTTTTAAACGCCGTGCTCAGTCAAATATTGCCACATAAATTGAGACGGAAGAAGTAATATTTTTCAAACTTATGATCCAATGTATCATTCTTTTTTAAACGAATTAATAAAAAGATATTATCACATAAATTGAAACGGAAGAAATACCTTTTTCTTTTAAAAAAAAAACATGATACACACTGTATATTTATAGTAGTGAATGTTTTCATATAGCAGTGAGACCCCTCATAGAAGTGTGTCTCCACCACTAATATGTACAGCTAGATGCACATATTTAGCATAATGTTTTTTTTGTCTTTGTTAATTTCTTCAAAGGCAAAGTTATACAGTTGGAAGAAGTTGTCTACTCCACTTAATTAGTATGCTATTTATTATGACTTATGATGTTGGTAGTGAAGTAGTTGTTTTTTGGACCCATCAATCCAGTTTCAAATTTTCTGTTCTTGGAAAAAAAATCAAGAATAAATAAATCTTTCTTTTTGACTTAATTGATCTAGAGATAACTAAATTGATTCAAGTAAATAAGAAATAGAGGTAAATTTTGGAGTTTGTTTTCTTAAGGTTATTGTGATCATACACAGGTATAATAAGTGGAATTGCATCAAGAGTTTGTATATTTTTTCCAGATTTAACTTACACTAACAATATAAAGAATTTTGATATGTCAATATAATTAACATGTTGTAAAATAACATGTTTTTTGTCTAATTTTCTAGGTTATTAGCAAGTTCTACTTATTAGACAATTACTTATAGTTATTTTTAAAATGGCCTGACAGTCGGTGTATAGAGATTAAATTCTTTCTTTTCTTATAAAGTAAAATATCTTCGTGTAACTGGTAAAATTATTGCCATGTGACCAGGAGGTCACGGATTCGAGCCGTAAAAATAGTCTCTTGCAAAAATGAAGGATAAGGTTGTGTACAATAGACCCTTGTGATCCGTCCTTCCCCAGACCTCGTGCATAGCAACAGTTTAGTACACCGGGACTGCCGTTTTTTTTTAAATAGTAAAATAGGCAACATGTCAACATTCATCCATGTTACTATCTAGGTCCCAAAGTGCAAAAAAGTAAAAAAGGACAAACTTCAAATGGAATAGTTAATTATTATCATAAAGAACAAGAGGAAGACTGGATTTTTAACATAACAATTGAAAAAGAATAAATGCATACATTAAAGAATGCAACCACATCCATTAAAGAACAATAATAAGCTAAGTAACCATTAGTCTTCTCCCTCAACTGTAAGATCATCCATTTGAACAATCTGTTAATCATATCATCACCACAAATCCTCTCTATCATCTTCTTTTCTTACTACATTGCTAATAATCAAATCATCAAATCTTGTTTTTTAAAAAAAAAAAAAAACGTTCACCACTATAGGGCGGATTCAGTAGGTTCAACTTAACTAATTCTTTTTGACTCGAATTGTTTTTACATATGCAAAAATGAATTCAAAATGTATACATATAATAATAAGATCACACTCATTCTGAAATTCAACAAGAATAAAACTCGACTAGCTCGTTCAACGACTCAGGTTGAGGATCAGCATTTTGAAGCATCCATAGCAAATGTTCAAAAAGAACAACTTCACAACCAACAGTAATATAATCATGTGAATCACCAGTCCTTTCAACAAGTTCCTTAAAGAGAGGATGATCAACAACATCAGAGCTAACGAGGTATTCGCGACGCGATTTACCAACGTAGACAGGGTGTAAATCTTTGTTGTCATAAGAATTATATGAATCATTGTCGTAAGAAGAATGATTTGTGGTTACCATTGAAATGGTGTTGTTGCTGCTGTTGACACGGCTAAGTTTGAAAGATTGCATTTTTTTCAAGACTGACTTGATTTTTGTAAGCTTGCCTCCTTTGGTCATGGCTATTTTTGTAAAAAATGAGAGAAAAAGAAGAGAAGAGAGAAGGATTTTGAAAAAGGGAGAGTTTAAGAAGATTTTGGTGTTTGGGAGAAAGAGGGAGGTAGGTTCATATATAAAGGGAAAGCTTAAGACTTAGAGGAGTATAAAGGTAAAAATAGCATGGCTGAAATGCTGATAGATTAGGATATTGCTTGGTCGGGCCCTAAGTGGATCCGAATCTAAATTAATCGGATCAGTAAGTTTCGAATATCATATAATTAAGATAATAATTCTGTGCGTTTCAATTTATATTCTGGTATTTGATTAGACACAAAATTTTAAAAAGAAAGACTTTTAATGTGTTCTAACTATGTCATAGACATTTTTTGTGACATAAATTATTTCATTAAAGGTAAAATAAAATCTTAAAATAAATTGTCTCTATGTATACAAATGTATGATCCTTTTGGAACTACCAAAAGAGAAGGACAAGTTACATATTTGACCGGTTGGCAAAAAATAATTACACTCGTTAGCCAAATATATAT
>NW_017673463.1:59502-60033 GCF_001879085.1 Nicotiana attenuata
TATATATATATATATATATATATATATATATATATATATATATATATATATATATATATATTACTGAACATCATTTTTGGGAGCAACTATACTATACTCTCCCCATTGCAATTTATGTGAACATATTTCCACTTTAGTTCGTGCAAAAAAGAATGACCTCTTTTAATATTTGGAAATAATTTCCTTTTATGCAATAATTTAATTATAACCATACAAAATATATGTGCCTCATTTTACACAAAAAATTCAAAAATCTTCTCTTTTTTCTTAAACGTCACGCCCAATCAAATATGTTCAGATAAATTAAAACAGAGAGAGTATAATTTTTTTTTTTTAAAAAAAAAAAAAGAAGAAGAAGAAAGTAGATATAAGAGTACATTGAATTGCTTAAAGCACTTGGAGGACCCGCACTAGTGTTTACAATTGGTGCCAAGTTTTGTGGCAGGGAAATGAAAACCAGCTGCGGCTTTGGACCTTTTAAGGGGACCATTTTTGTTAGTGGTGCTAAATGAATAATACTCCATCCTTTTT
>NW_017673463.1:60053-66309 GCF_001879085.1 Nicotiana attenuata
AATACTCCATCCTTTTTTTTTTTTTTTTTTAATTTATGTGGCATTGTTTGAATGAATAAGTCGGTAAAAAGAATTAAAATTTATGATCTTAAATAAGTCATAATATTTTCGTTACAATAAGCTTTCAAGATTAAACTGAAAACCTAAAGTTAAGTTATTCTTTAAACATAAATGTAGCATTCTATTTAGAACAAAGTAAAGTAAAGAGTACCACATAACATTGATTATAGAAAGTATTAATTAAACGGACTTTAAACTAAGAGTAAAAAGCGTCACAATAAATTAATTAGAGAGACTATTAAATAGGGTTTCTGATGTGATTATACTTACGTGGTAATTTTATACATGATATTATAGTTAAGACTGAATTTAATTAAATATTTTATTACAAAAATTAATTCCATAATTTTTAGTGTAATTAATTGAATGTTGAATGATCAATCCTGATATTATCGAGAAAAAATAGTCAATATTAAATATTAGTAGTATCTAATTGCAAATCTTACCTTGATTATCGGTGTTTTGGGACACATGTCCACCATTATCTTTCTTATTGTTAATTATTTTTATCCTCTCAACTCAAGGCTTAAAAGCTATGTTCAATGTTCAAGAATTTCAAGGCCAACGACCTATTGTTTGCTTACAAGTTGTTCTTGTTTCTTTCAATTTAGCTTACCAACCAGAAATTACAGTTGTTGGTCTCTGAATATGCTATAAACGCGCAGAAATATATGTTTTCCTAATTTAAATGTGGTGTACGGATCAATTTGCGTGAATTCAATTATTTTATCGAAGTCGTCTCACACTTCAATTATTTTCTTAGGTAATCACAGGTATCGAGTTACATTGTCCACCAAAGCCTACGATGATGGAAAGTAATCACCCAAGGGCATAGCTAGGTTCAAGTAAGTAAATTCATTTGAATCCCCCTCAATTATCAGGAAAAATATATTGTGCGCATTAGGTGTAAATGAACTTTTTTAGTTATATATAAACGGTTGAATTTCCTTCGTAATAAGTAAAGATTCTAGTGTAATAGCATATGTGAGTTGCGGGCTGATGAGGGCGGATCAAACAGGACCGACAGGTTTTTAGGCTGGCAAGCTTCTAAAAAAGGGGTGCACATGTTACCTTATGCGAATCCCACATCCGAATGGGAGAGAAAAGTGAACAGCTTTATAAGGCATGACACAAGTTCATATAGGACAGGCGCTTTTAGGGCTCGATGTGGCGTAGCCCAAAAGACAAATATGAGCGGACCTAGGCCCAAAGCGGACAATACGTGCCATAAGCTTGGGTCGTGACAATATGGTAGTTCAAAAATTACTTCATGTCATAGCTCCAAATCCTGCTTGTGGTGTTCTAGTATTTTTTTTGAATTCCTTTTAAGTGAAATCCTGATTCCGCCACCATAATGTAACGACCCGACCCGTTGTTACGGGAGTTACCGCCCCGTTTTCCCCGTTTCATGCTTCTATATGTTTCATTATATGTGTTTGGAAAATTTGAAGTAATTCGGATGGAGTTCGGTTAGAAATGAGACAATAAGTCTCTTTATGAGAAGGTTAGTTTGGAAAAGTCAATCGAATGTTGACTTATGAGTTAGAAGGCTCGGAATGGGTTTCCGATGCTTCGACTAGTTTCGGGGGATGATTTGTGACTTAGGAGCACAATCGGAATTGAATTTGGAGGTCCGGTGTAGAATTAGGCTTGAATTGGCTAAGGTTGGATTTTGGCGAATTCCGGATGGTAGGTGAGATTTTGATCGAGGGTCGGAAATTCCGAGAGTTGCAGTAGCTCCGTTAGGTGATTTTGGATATGCGTGCAAAGTTTCAGATCATTCGGAGGTGTTTAGGTCGGGTTTTAGATCAAATGCAAGTTTCGGAAGTTTTAGTTTAACTTAGGCTTGAATCCGTGGGAATTCGATGATTTTGGTGTTTATGATAGTGTTTTTATTTTACGAGCAAGTTTGAATGAAGTAATAGAACATATCTGTGCATTTGGTTGAGGTCCCGAGGGCCTCGGGGTAATTTCGGATAGCTAACGGGGAGTTTAAACTGTGAAATTTGCAGCAGAAAATGCAGCAGCAGTGCAGGCCTGTTTTGGCCTTCGCGTTCGCGAAGTCAGGCTCGCGTTCGCGTAGGGTTGATGGCCTGGCGCATCGCGTTCGCGTAGTATTAGCAGCTGAAGCATCGCGTTCGCATGCAGAGTAACGCGTTCGCGTAGAGGAATTTTAGAGGAATTTTGGCCTCCGCGTTCGCGTCTAGGGGCCTCGCGATCGCGTAGGGGAAGCTGGTGAACCATCGCGTTCGCGTAAAGGAGGATCGTGTTCGCGTAAGTGAAGGACCCAGGCCTTCGCGTTCGCGTGGATGAAGCTGCGTTCGCGAAGGGCATTTTTGGCAGAGTGGTAATTTGGTCATCGCGAACGCGGGAGGACCATCGTGTTCGCGTAGAGTAGAATACCTGGACAGAAGGGTTTTAAAATAATATTTCATCCGCGACCCTTTCATATTTTTCCTCCATTGTTGACGTTCTTAAGAGCTTTGGACAAGGAAATTCGAGGGTTTTGACTGAGAATCACTTGGAGGTAAGTTCCTTGGCCTAAATATTCGAGTTTATGGTAGAAATTACATGAATATGGTGGAAAATTCATCAAATGGGTTAAGTTAGGGCTTGAGAAAAATAGGATGAAAAAGTAGAATTTGGAAGGACAAACGAACTCCGATTTTGATGAACTTTATATGCACGGACTCGTGGCGAGACGAGGAATCCGTTGGTGTGATTTTCGGAATTTTTCGAGAAGTGGGCCCGGGGCTCGGGTTTTACCAACTTCGTGAATTTTAGTACTTTTCGAGTATTTTTGATTGGGTTATGTTTCTTTACCCCATATTTATGTATTCGTTGTGATTTTGACTAGATTCGACGCGCGAGGAGGTCGATACGAAAGGAAAAGGCATTGCAGACCATTCTACGGCCGGTTAGAGGTGAGTAGTTGGTGTATATGATGGCCTGAGGGTTTGAAACCCCGGCTTATCACATTGTGACGCTATTGTAGGGCGTGACTCGCACCCCATGGCAGGTGCGGGATTAGTTATGACTGGGGATTGAGACTTAGTCCATCCCGAACAAGAATATTTCTATATTGGCGACTGATACGCACCCTGTATCCAATATATCTGGGCTTATTGTCGTGTTTGTGGCCTTGTGCCGATCTGTAGCATCCTTAGAGGATGAATGTCATTGTGATAGTATGCTTTGTATAATCATTGATCTCAGTCCTGTGTTTAATCACTGTTATGAAATGCTAAGTCACTTTTCCTGAAGTTAAATATCTAAAGTATATTCTTCTTAATAAATTGGAAATTGGAAAATTAATTGGATCTGTTATGTGACTCATATGCATATTGTGGACTGAGTATGGATCGGGCTGCACGCCGCAGCGAATGATATGATTATATTGCGCTTGGGCTGAAGGAGCCCCTCCGGAGTCTGTACACACCTCCAGTGAGCGCCGTCGACGTTAAATGGATCAGGCTGTACGCCACAGCGTGTTCATATGCATTGCATTGCATCTTTACATTTTTACTTGACTGTTATATTTGAAGTTGTTTGTTGTAGGTTCGTAGTAAGGTGTAGGACTGTTAGTGTTAGCTTTGCCCTGTGGTATTTCGTGGATTTCTTATCTTCAGACATTTTATATGCTTATTACTCATTGAGTCGGTAGTACTCACCCCTACTCCCTGCACCTTGTGTGCAGATTCAGGTGCACCGGAGGCTTAGCTGAGCAGTCTTTGTTTTCCAGAGCTTATCAGAGTTGTTGAGGTAGCTGCTTGACGTTAGCAGGACCTGATTACTCTTCCTATTTCAGTTTTTATTCATATATACATTTCCAGACTTGAGTATTTTCGTTCAGTTATTATTATTCAGTTTGTTTTAGAGGCTCTAAACTCGTGACCCCAGATCTTTTGGGAGTGTTTTTTTCAGACTTCGTATTTCCTAGTATTACTCTCGATAAATATTGGATTATTATTCTAAAATTATTTTGTTCTCGTTAAAATCGTCGGTTTTGAGGTTTACGGTTATTTGGGAACGACTGTGGTCAGGCTTGCCTAGCAATTGTATTGGGCGCCATCACGACCGGGTTTGGGGTCGTGACAAGTTGGTATCAGAGCCTAGGTTACTAGGCCTCACGAGTCATGAGCCGGTTTAGTAGAGTCTCGCGGATCGGTACGTAGACGTCCGTATCTATCCTTGAGAGGCTACAGAACCTTTAGGAAACACTTCACTTTCTTGAAATTCAAATCGTGCGGCTTGTTATTATGAGAAACTAAATTTCCGTATTCTATTCTCTCGCAGATGGCGAGAACCCGTGCTAACGGACGTGGCGGACGACCACCAGTGCGACCTATAGGCCGTGGTCGCGGTAGAGGCAGGGCAGCAGGGACAACACCTGCTGACAGTTGACCAGGCTCAGGGTCAGATTCCAGCACCAATTGACCAGGCTCAGGGTCAAATTCCAGCTGTAGATGCTCCAGCAGCACCTGTTCAGGCACCGGCAGTGCCCATCGTGATACCTGTCTCCAGGAGGCTTTGGCTCAGATCTTGTCCGTCTGCACTGGCCTGGCTCAAGCGGTTTCAGCTACTACAGCGGCGGCTACTTCTCAGACTGGGGGTGGTCATCAGACCCCCGATGCTCCCACACCCGAGCAGGTTGTTCAGGGTTTACAGACACCTAGGGAAGCTCCAGCTCAGCCAGTTCAGCCAGCTGCACCAGTTGCAGCAGTTGTTCCAGTTGCGCCAGTCGCACCAGCTCCAGCTCATGTGGTTCCAACTATGCCAGATGACGAGCAGCATCGGTTGGAGAGGTTCGGTAGGCTTCAGCCTCCGACATTCAGTGGTGTTGAGGGCGAGGATGCCCAGGGTTTTTTAGATAAGTGCCAGCGTATGCTTCGTACTGCGGGTATTCTGGAGTCTAGTGGAGTGGCTTTTACTACCTTCCAGTTCACAGGGCCTGCATTTAATTGGTGGGAGGAGTTCGAGAGGCGTAGGCCTATTGGAGCAGCGCCCCTCACGTGGCAACAGTTCTCTACGGTATTCTTGGAAAAGTATGTACCCCAGTCTCGCAGGGAAGAGCTGCGTTGCCAGTTCGAGTGGTTGACTTAGGGAGATATGACAGTGACTCAGTATGAGTTGAGGTTTACACAGCTAGCTCGGCATGCCACATGGATGATCCCGACAGATCGCGAGAGGATCAGGAGGTTTGTGGATGGTCTCAACTATCCGATCCGCATATTGATGACTAGAGAAAGGGCTACAACAGTTACATTTGAGGAGGTAGTTGATGCGGCTCGTCAGATTGAGACAGATCGTCGTCGGGAGCGTGAGGAGAGGGAGGCTAAGAGGCCTCGAGGTTCAGGTAGTTTTAGTGGTGCTCCGTCTAGGGGTCAGTTCCAGCGCAGCAGAGGTCGTTCCTTCAGACCTCCTCAGTCAGGTCGTTCAGAGTCCAGTGGGGCTTCGTCAGGCCGTGGTCATCAGGGTCATCAGCAGAGCCAGCCTGCACTGAGTGCCCTTCCAGCCCAGAGCTCTGCTCCTGCTTCTTCAGCCCAGGGTTCATCTGCAGCGAGGGGTTCCCATCAGTCCCCTTCTCCAGCTCCAGGTCGTTGCTACGAGTGCGGTGAGTTGGGTCATATGAGGAGATAGTGCCCCCGGTTCCGTAGTAGACAGTCTCAGCAGAGGGATCAGCCCTCATCTTCTGCTCCTGTTTCTTCAGCACCCACTCAGTCAGCTAGGAGTGGAGGTCAGGTAGCCAGAGGTCACCCCAGGGGTGAGGACCGTACTGGCGGTGGTCGGGCTCGATTCTATGCTCTTCCAGATATGAGAGACGCCAGTGCATCAGATGCAGTCATCACAGGTATTATCTCAGTCTGCCACAGGGATGCCTCAGTCTTATTTGATCCGGATCTACCTACTCCTATGTATCTTCATATTTTGCTCATCTAGTTTGGGTACCGACCCGGTTGGTTTTCTTCGCCTTCGCCTGTGCATGTATCCTACCCCGGGTGGGTGATACTGTTAGTTGGGGATCACGTATATCGATCCTGTCTTGTTACTAGTTGGGGTCTGGAGACCCGAGTTGACTTGTTATTATTGGGCATGGTGGATTTCAACGTAATTCGGGGTATGGATTGGTTATCTCCGTACCATGCTATTCTGGACTGTCATGCCAAGACAGTTACGTTGGCTATTCCGGGTATTC
>NW_017673463.1:67019-134860 GCF_001879085.1 Nicotiana attenuata
TTCGGGCTCGACTAATGCCCCCAGCCGCATTCATGCACTTGATGAACAGTGTATTTCGGCCGTATCTGGATTCTTTTGTGATCGTGTTTATTGATGATATTCTGGTATACTCGCGTAGCCAGGAAGAGCACGCGCAGCACCTGAGGGTGGTATTACAGAGATAGAGAGAGGAGAAGCTTTATGCAAAGTTCTCTAAGTGTGAGTTCTGGCTTAGTACTGACTTTTCTGGGACACGTGGTGTCCAGTGATGGTATTCAGGTTGACCCAAAGAAGATCGAGGCGGTGCAGAGTTGGCGCAGACCGTCCTCAGCTACTGAGATCCGGAGTTTCCTCGGTTTGGCAGGTTATTACCGCAGGTTCGTTTAGGGCTTTTCATCTATTGCTTCGCCTTTGACGAAGTTGACACAGAAGAATGCTCCATTTGTGTGGTCGGATGAATGCGAGGAGAGCTTCCAGAAGCTCAAGTCGGCCTTGACCACAGCTCCAGTACTAGTATTGCCATCAGCTTCAGGTTCTTACACGGTGTATTGTGATGCTTCGGGAGTTGGGATTCGGTTGTGTATTGATGCAGGAGGGTAGAGTTATTGCCTATGCTTCTCGTCAGTTAAAGCTCCATGAAAAGAACTACCATGTTCATGACTTAGAGTTGGCTGCTATCATTCATGCCTTGGAAGTCTATTAGTATGGGTAGTTTGGCGTATATTCCAGTTGGGGAGAGGCCCCTTGCAGTTGATGTTCAGGCTTTGGCCAATCAGATGGTGAGGTTAGATATTTCCGAGCCCAGTCGGGTGTTGGCTTGTATGGTTTCCCGATCTTCTTTGTACGATCGCATCAGAGAGCGCCAGTATGATGACCCGCATTTGCTTGTCCTGAAGGACAGGGTCCAGCATGATGATGCCAGAGATGTGACCATTGGAGATGATGGTGTGTTGCGGATGTAGGGCTGGATTTGCGTGCCCAATGTGGATGGGCTCCGGGAGTTGATATTAGAGGAGGCCCACAGCTCGCGGTATTCGATTCATCCGGGTGCCGCGAAGATGTACCGGGATTTGAGACAACATTACTGGTGGAGAAGGATGAAAAAGGATATTGTGAATTATGTGGCTCGATGTCTCAACTGTCAGCAGGTCAAATATGAACACCAGAGACCCGGCGGTGTACTCCAGCGGATGGATATTCCGGAGTGGAAATGGGAGAATATTACTATGGATTTTGTGAGTGGTCTTCCTCGTACCTCGAAGAAGTTTGATTCGATTTGGGTGATTATGGATAGACTGACCAAGTCCGCACACTTCATTCCTGTATGCACTACTTATTCTTCGGAGCGGTTAGCAGAGATTTTCATCCGAAAGATTGTGAGGTTGCATGGGGTCCCAGTTTCTATTATATCAGATAGAGGTACCCAGTTTACTTCTCAGTTCTGGAGAACATTTCAGCGAGAGTTGGGTTCATAGGTAGAGTTGAGCACAGCATTTCATCCTCAGACGGACGGGCAGTCCGAGCGTACTATCCAGATATTGGAGGACATGTTGCGTGCCTGTGTTATTGATTTTGGAGGTTCTTGGGCTGAATTCTTGCCACTTGCAGAGTTTGCTTATAACAACAACTATCAATCCAGCATTCAGATGGCGCCGTATGAAGCCTTATATGGGAGACGGTGTAGATCTCCGGTTGGTTGGTTGGTTTGAGCCCGGCGAGGCTAGATTATTGGGGACAGAGTTAGTGCAGGATGCCTTAGAGAAGGTAAAAGTGATCCAGGAGAGACTTCGTACAGCTCAGTCGCGTCAGAAGAGCTATGCGGACTGGAAGGTTCGAGATGTATCTTATGCGGTGGGCGAGAAGGTCTTGTTGAAGGTTTCGCCTATGAAAGGCGTTATGAGGTTTGGAAAGAAAGGGAAGCTGAGTCCAAGGTTCATTGGACCTTTTGAGATACTTAGGAGGATTGGGGAGGTGGCCTATATGCTTGCTTTGCCACCTAGCTTGTCGGGAGTTCATCCGGTGTTCCATGTTTCTATGCTCTGGAAGTATGTCGGGGACCCATCTCATGTATTAGACTTCAGCACGATCCAGTTGGATGAGGACTTGACCTACGATGTGGAGCCGGTGGCTATTTTGGGTCGTCAGGTTCGAAAGTTGAGATCTAAGGACATAGCATTGGTGAAGGTGCAGTGGAGAGGTCGGCCCGTGGAGGAAGCCACTTGGGAGACCGAGCAGGAGATGCGGAGCAGATATCCTCACTTGTTTGAGACTCCAGGTATGTTTCTTGACCCGCTCGAGGACGAGCATTTGTTTAAGTTGGGGAGGATGTAACGACCCGACCCGTTGTTACGGGAGTTACCGCCCCGTTTTCCCCGTTTTATGCTTCTATATGTTTCATTATATGTGTTTGGAGAATTTGAAGTAATTCGGATAGAGTTCGGTTGGAAATGAGACAATAAGTCTCTTTATGAGAAGGTTAGTTTGGAAAAGTCAACCGAATGTTGACTTATGAGTTAGAAGGCTCGGAATGGATTTCCGATGCTTCGACTAGTTTCGGGGGATGATTTGTGACTTAGGAGCACAATCGGAATTGAATTTGGAGGTCCGGTGTAGAATTAGGCTTGAATTGGCTAAGGTTGGATTTTGGCAAATTCCGGATGGTAGGTGAGATTTTGATCCGAGGGTCGGAATGGAATTCCGAAAGTTGCAGTAGCTCCGTTAGGTGATTTTGGATATGCGTGCAAAGTTTCAGATCATTCGGAGGTGTTTAGGTCGGGTTTTAGATCAAATGCAAGTTTCGGAAGTTTTAGTTTAACTTAGGCTTGAATCCGTGGGAATTCGATGATTTTTGGTGTTTATGATAGTGTTTTTATATTACGAGCAAGTTTGAATGAAGTAATAGAACATATCTGTGCATTTGGTTGAGGTCCCGAGGGCCTCGGGGTAATTTCGGATAGCTAACGGGGAGTTTAAACTGTGAAATTTGCAGCAGAAAATGCAGCAGCAGTGCAGGCCTGTTTTGGCCTTCGCGTTCGCGAAGGCAGGCTCGCGTTCGCGTAGGGTTGATGGCCTGGTGCATCGCGTTCGCGTATCGCGTTCGCGTAGTATTAGCAGCTGAAGCATCGCGTTCGCATGCAGAGTAACGCGTTCGCGTAGAGGAATTTTGGCCTCCGCGTTCGCGTCTAGGGGCCTCGCGATCGCGTAGGGGAAGCTGGTGAACCATCGCGTTCGCGTAAAGGAGGATCGTGTTCGCGTAAGTGAAGGACCCAGGCCTTCGCGTTCGCGTGGATGAAGCTGCGTTCGCGAAGGGCATTTTTGGCAGAGTGGTAATTTGGTCATCGCGAACGCGGGAGGACCATCGTGTTCGCGTAGAGTAGAATACCTGGACAGAAGGGTTTTAAAATAATATTTCATCCGCGACCCTTTCATATTTTTCCTCCATTGTTGATGTTCTTAAGAGCTTTGGATAAGGAAATTCGAGGGTTTTGACTGAGAATCACTTGGAGGTAAGTTCCTTGGCCTAAATATTCGAGTTTATGGTAGAAATTACATGAATATGGTGGAAAATTCATCAAATGGGTTAAGTTAGGGCTTGGAAAGCTGTGATGTAAAAAAATGGAATTTGGAGGGTCAAACGAGCTCCGATTTTGGTGAATTTTATATGTACGGACTCGTGGCGAGACGAGGAATCTGTTGGTGTGATTTTCGGAATTTTTCGAGAAGTGGGCCCGGGGCTCGGGTTTTACCAACTTCGTGAATTTTAGTACTTTTCGAGTATTTTTGATTGGGTTATGTTTCTTTACCCCATATTTATGTATTCGTTGTGATTTTGACTAGATTCGACGCGCGAGGAGGTCGATACGAAAGGAAAAGGCATTGCGGACCATTCTACGGCCGGATAGAGGTGAGTAGTTGGTGTATATGATGGCCTGAGGGTTTGAAACCCCGACTTATCACATTGTGACGCTATTGTAGGGCGTGACTCGCACCCCATGGCAGGTGCGGGATTAGTTATGACTGGGGATTGAGACTTAGTCCATCCCGAACAAGAATATTTCTATATTGGCGACTGATACACACCCTGTATCGAATATATCTGGGCTTATTGCCGTGTTTGGGGCCTTGTGCCGATCTGTAGCATCCTTAGAGGATGAATGTCTTGTGATAGCATGCTTTGTATAATCATTGATCTCAGTCCTGTGTTTAATCACTGTTATGAAACGCTAAGTCACTTTTCCTGAAGTTAAATATCTAAAGTATATTCTTCTTAATAAATTGGAAATTGGAAAATTAATTGGATCTGTTATGTGACTCATATGCATATTGTGGACTGAGTATGGATCGGGTTGCACGCCGCAGCGAATGATATGATTATATTGCGCTTGGGCTGAAGGAGCCCCTCCGGAGTCTGTACACACCCCAAGTGAGCGCCGCCGACGTTAAATGGATCGGGCTGTACGCCACAGCGTGTTCATGTGCATTGCATTGCATCTTTACATTTTTACTTGACTGTTATATTTGAAGTTGTTTGCTGTAGGTTCGTAGTTAGGTGTAGGACTGTTAGTGTTAGCTTTGCTTTTTGGTATTTCGTGGATTTCTTATCTTCAGACATTTTATATGCTTATTACTCATTGAGTCGGTAGTACTCACCCCTACTCCCTGCACCTTGTGTGCAGATTCAGGTGCACCGGAGGCTTAGCTGAGCAGTCTTTGTTTTCCAGAGCTTATCAGAGTTGTTGAGGTAGCTGCTTGACGTTTGCAGGACCTGACTACTCTTCCTATTTCAGTTTTTATTCATATATACATTTCCAGACTTGAGTATTTTCGTTCAGTTATTGTTATTCAGTTTGTTTTAGAGGCTCTAGACTTGTGACCCCAGATCTTTTGGGAGTGTTTTTATCAGACTTCGTATTTCTTAGTATTACTCTCGATAAATATTGGATTATTATTCTAAAACTATTTTGTTCTCGTTAAATTGTGCGCATTAGGTGTAAATGAACTTTTTTAGTTATATATAAACGGTTGAATTTCCTTCGACATAAGTAAACATTCTAGTGTAATAGCATATGTGAGTTGCGGGCTGATGAGGGCTGATCAAACAGGACCGACAGGTTTTTAGGCTGGCAAGCTTCTAAAAAAGGGGTGCACATGTTACCTTATGCGAATCCCACATCCGACTGGGAGAGAAAAGTGAACAGTTTTATAAGGCATGACACAAGTTCATATAGGACAGGCGCTTTTAGGGCTCGATGTGGCGTAGCCCAAAAGACAACTATGTGCGGACCTAGGCCCAAAGCGGACAATACGTGCCATAAGCTTGGGTCGTGACAATATGGTAGTTCAAAAATTACTTCATGTCATAGCTCCAAATCCTGCTTGTGGTGTTCTACTATTTTTTTTTTTGAATTCCTTTTAAGTGAAATTCTGATTCCGCCACTATAATTACCTAGTATATTTTATATTTACTGAAATTTAATCGACTATAGTCTCCAATAATTTAGCTCATTGCATTGACCCATATATTACATCAGTTGGTGCATGCATGCTGTGTCCGACTTCCAATTGATTCTCTTTTTAAATTTTGTTTCTTTTTATAATCTTAAAAGAAGGATTAGCTATGGATATTTTTTATTTTTAACAAAAACATTAGTTGAAAGGAACTTCCTTTTCAATTAGCTTTGTTGAATGAGGACAAAGTAGAGGTGGTAACGACCTGGATTCATTTATTTGTTTTTTCCCGAGAGAATAATCAACTCTTCATCTTTAATTAAATAATCCAAGGAATAATTAGCTCTTCATCTAATTAACTAATCATTAGAAATTAAATTAAACTTGTCAAATATATAACTCTTTTATTATATAGGCGTACGTCAAATTCTTCTTAAACTTGATTGAATCTTTATAACATTTATATATTATTTAATATCAAGTAAGCTGATAGACATAGTCTTCCAGATTACATGCAATTTTTTTAATTATAAAAGGACTATTGATCAATAAATTGGGGCAGCAAATTCAGAAGACAAAGGAAGAGTTCAAAGAATACTAATTATAATTTGGTTCGTACCTTAGCAATAGTACCGCATTAGGTCCGGAAGAGTTCTGATTAAAGGCTGCTCTTCCCTTAATCAGAAGTCTCGGGTTCGAGTCTTGGGTATAAAAAAATCCTTGGTAGGGAGCATTTCCCCCCGAATGGAGCCCTACGCGATGCGAATTCGGATATAGTTGGGCTCCAATACGAATACCGAACACCGAAGAGAAACCAAAAAAATGGAAAGTTTCATTGAATTAGGTTAGATGAAAGTAGAGTAAAGCTCTTTCATGGGTAGGGTAAGAACTTAAAAAGTGATGAATTAATAATAGTAACTGATAGGCTAGATGAACTTAACATGAAGATATTGTCAATTTGTACAAAATATACACCGTTTTCAAGATTGATCTCTTGTTTTAAAAGGTTCCTTTTGATAGTTGAAAGTATTCAGTAATACTTACGAAATTTTGAACATTTTCCTAATCTTCATTTAAAAGCAATTTGGTGTACTAAGCCTCGTTATGTGCAAGGATAAAAAAGAATCAGATCATATTTGGTCTTATGCGATAGCGGAATCAGAATTTTATACAAGGGGATTCAAAAAATTCTAAGATGTTATAGCTGGAATTCAAACCTAGGATCTAAAGCAATTTAAAAACCCCTTTATTACTATACTTCAATTTTTCTACATGTCAAGAAGATTTAACCGCTCACAGATAACCATAAAAGATTATTTATTCTCTATTTGAACAATGTATTGTTTTGACGAGAGGGATTCAGTTGAACCCCTCTTCAGTCTATTTAGTTCCGCCACTGGTCTTATATACACAAATTCAACTTGCATTTATACAAGAGAGTATTTCAGCAGCTTAAGCTCGTGACCCTCCTAATTACACGACAATTTTTATTGTTGCGCCAAGCTCACTTTCTTCCACAATCTTCAATGTCTCAGCAAAAGTATTTCATACATGTTAAAATAATCAAATTTACTGAATGATTCTCTTTTGCCCTCCAAATGCCATTTTTTTTGGATGTTATGTTGATGTTCTTTTTTCCTTCTACTTTTAGAAGGCTCTTTGTGATGAATCAAAGGGTCATCTTTTGTTTTAGAATTCGATTTCATGTTTTGAGGCCTTTGAAAAGCTCATTTTATCTCTTCTCGATTTGCGTGCGCAATCCGGGCGTGTATCCGGAAAGCCCTTATATAAAAAATTTAAGAAATAATAATTTTTGGCTTAAAAAGATGATTTTTGTTGACTTTGGTCAACGTTTTGGGTAAAAGGAGCCGAAACCGTATTCCGACGGTCCTGGAGGGTCCGTAGTAAAATATGGGACCTGGGCGTATGCCCGGATTCGAATTCTGAGGCCCCTAGCCCGAGAAATAAATTTTTGAAGAAAATTGATAAGACTGAAAATGCAATAACTTAAATGATTTGATCTTGTTGGTATCGGGCCCGTATTTTGGTTCCGGAGCCCGGTACATGTCTGTTATAATATTTAAACCTTATATGTGAAATTTGGTGAAAAACGGAAGTGATTTGACGTGATTCGGACCTTTGGTTGAGAAAATAGAAAGTTTGAAACTATCTTGAAAATTTCATGTGTTTTGGTGTTGAATTTATAGTTCTAGATGTTATTTTGGTGATTTGATCGCACGAGCAAGTTCGTATGATATTTTAAGACTTGTGTGCATGTTTGGTTTGGAGCCCCAAGGGCTCGGGTGAGTTTTGGATAGGCTACGGAGTGATTTTGGAACTTAGAGAATTGTTGGTGTAACTGGTATCTGTTGCAGGCCTCTGATCTCGCAATTGCGAGATCAGGCTTTGCAATTGCGAGCAAAACAGGCATGGCAATTGCGAGGTCTTCATCGCAATTGCGAAGAAGGCCTGGGCCAGCAGGGTTCGCAAATGCGAACATATCTTCACAATTGCGAAGAGAGTCTGGGAAGGGGCCTGATCGCAAATGCGATCTTTTTGTCACATTTGCGGAGGTCCCTGATTGCAATTGCGACCATTACCATCGCAATTGCGAAGGTAGCAGAGATGTGGGGAACTTCACATTTGCGAAGGTTCTTCGTATTTGCGAGCTTCACATTTGCGAAGCTCTGATCGCAGATGCGACATCTGCAGCTGTTCAAAACATAACTTAGACGGGGTTTTTGATTCATTTCTCAAATTTTCAAACGCTAAACTTCAAGAGGCGATTTTCCTAGAGCAAGTTCTTCCCCAAATAATAGGTAAATAATTCTTAACTCATTTCTTTCAATCTATTTCATCTTTTTACAAGATTCCATCCTAGAATCTAGGGTTTTTCATGGTGGAATTGAGTGTTTTTGGGTAGAACTTAGGAATTTCAAAATTTGGGGATTTGGACCTCAATTTGAGGTCGGATTCCAAAACCAATTGTATATCCGGGCTCGGGGGTGAATGGGTAATCGGGTTTTGTTCCGAATTTCAAGTTTTGACCAAGCGGGCCCGGGGTCGATTTTTAACTTTTTGCGGAAAATGTTGGGAAATCTATAATTATGCATTGGAATTGGTTTCTTTAGCGTTAATTGATGTTAATAAGCTAATTATGAATTGATACGAGCGGATTGGAAGTGGAAACTAAGGAAAAAGCGATATTTGAGGCTTGAGTTTGGCCGTAGAATCGAGGTAAGTGTTGTGGCTAACCTTAGCTTGAGGGATTAGGTGTTATTTGCTTATTTGCTACGTGTTTGAATGTTGAGTACAACGTATAGATGAGGTGACGGGTATGTATACGTTGTTGTCGAGTCAATACATGTGAGTGTGTCTTATTCTTGAAAATATTACATATTGATCATATTGTTTATGTGTAGACTTGTTATTCGATGTGTTGAGATGTTTCTTATCATGTTTTATGGGATTTGGTATTGATGGGGTTTTACCCAAAGTTGATATTGGTATTGTGGAACTAAGAGTTGAAGTAAGACTTGTTGTTGCCATTTCTATCTCTTTATTATTGTTGTCTCTAATTTGGGTGAGGTAGAGTGATAAAGCACGAAGGGTGATGCCGTGCACGTTTCTATTACTTATGTGGTGAGGAAGAGTGATAAAGCACGAAGAGTGATGCCGTGCACATTTCTATTATTTATATGGTGAGGTTGAGTGTTAAAGCACGAAGGGTGATGTCGTGCACGTATCTATTATTGATTATCTGGTGAGGTTGAGTGGTAAAGCACGAAGGGTGATGCCGTGCACGTTTCTATTATTGGTTACCTGGTGAGGTTGAGAGTAAAAGAACGAAGGGGTGATGCCGTGCATTTTTCGGTTGGTGTGTTTACTTGTTATTATCGGCTCAAATTGTACTAGCTGTTTAAATTCCTCTACTGCTGTGATTCTTTATTTGGTACCCCCGTAGCATGTTGCCCCCTCCCTGTTAATTTCTACTTAGCTTCTATTAATTGTTATTCTGTTAGCATTTACCAGTATATGGGATCGGTTGTACTGATATTGTACTCTGCACTTTCTGTGCAGATCCCGGTACTGGACCGCACTGATCAGAGTTTGGGTTGCTACCTTCAGTCCACATGAGACCCAAGGTAGATCTGCCGGCGTTCGCAGACCCTGGAGTCCCCTTCCATCTATCTTAGTTTCCTGTTTTCTTTCATTCCGAAAAACAGATGTATTTCCTTTGAACCAGTATTTGTAGAAATTTTTAGACGTTCGTGGATTGTGACACCAGATCTTTTGGGTAGTCTTGTACTAGAGTATTTAAACTGTTATAAGATTTCCGCACTTCATATGTGTTTAGTTTAAACTATTGTTAGTTACTGTTTTGTTAATGATTAATGTGTTAGAACTGTATCTATTGGCTTGCCTAGAATTCTAAGAGTTAGGCGCCTTCACGATCCCGACGGTGGGAATCCGGGTCGTGACAAGTTGGTATCAGAGCACTAGGTTTCCTAGGTCTCACAATTCACGAACAAGCTAGGTAGAGTCTGAGGGATCGGTACGGAGACGTCTGTGCTTATCCCCCAGAGGCTACAGAGTTTAGGAATAAATTCACATCTATTCTTATCTGTCGTGCGGTTTGATTTCTCAATGCTAATTGAACTTCTACTATGTTCTTTCGCAGATGGCGAGAATACGTACCGCTTCATCAGCTGATCAGCTGCCCGAGCCCCCAGTGGCAGCTCCTACGAGGGACAGAGGACGAGGCCGAGGCCGTGCTAGAGGCCGAGGCAGGGGCAGGGCTCAGCCTAGAAGCTCGAGCAGCATCACCAGTAGCGGAGCCTCAGGTGGAGTTTGATGATGAGGTTCCGGCCCAGACCGTTCCAGCAGGGCCAGCTCAGGTTCCAGAGGGGTTCATCACTATCCCGGTACTTCAGGATGCTTTGGTCCGTCTGGTAGGCCTTATGGAGAGTGTTACTCATGCCGACATACTTTCTGTAGCACCAGCCGTCTCTCGGGCTGAGGGAGGAGCACAGACTCCCGCTACTCACACTCCGAGCAGATGGCTCTCCAGTTTTAGACTCCAGCAGCTCAGCCAGTTGGGGTACTTCCGCCGGGTGTTGTAGCACAGACCGGTGACAGATCAGCTATGTCTTCAAATGCTTTATGGAGGTTGGACAGGTTTACCAAGCTTTTCACTACTACCTATGGCGGTACATCTTTAGAGGATCCCCAAGACTATTTGGACAGTTGTCACGAGGTTCTACGGAACATGGGGATAGTGGAGACCAATGAGGTCGACTTTGCTGCATTTTGTCTGTCAGGTTCTGCCAAGAAATGGTGGAGGGATTTTTGTTTCGCCAAACCAGCTGGGTCGCCTGCTTTGACTTGGGACCAGTTCTCTCAGCTATTTCTCGAGAATTTCCTTCCTGTCACTCAGAGAGAGGAATACCGCATGCGTTTCGAGCATCTTCAGCAGGGTTCTATAACTGTCACTAAGTACGAGACTAGGTTTATTGATTTGGCTCGCCATTCTCTTCGTATACTCCCCACCGAGAGAGAGAGGGTGAGGAGGCTTATTAAGGGACTCGCTCAGCCTATCGGCTTACAGATGGCTAAGGAGTCAGGGAGCGAGATTTCTTTTCAGGATGCGGCCAATGTGGCCAGGCGAGTTGAGATGGTTCTATCTCAAGGGAGTGGTCAGGGGTCGGTCAAGAGGCCTCATCATTCTGGCAGGTTCAGTGGTGCCTCGTATGGAGGTAGGGATTCTTTTGGTAGAGGCCATCCTCCCAGGACGTTTTATTCAGCACTTCAGGCTTTTCACGATGCTCCAGGTGGCCGGTGGCTCTCATATGCAGTATTCTGATCAGCTACCCTACAGTGCATCACCAGCTCCTATCAGTGACCCCCCTCCCGCTCCAGAGTTTTCAGGGTGGTTACTCAGGTTGTCAGGGTCAGTTTCAGAGTCAGCAGTCTCAGCAGCCGAGGTCTTGTTATACTTGTGGCGGTCCGAGGCATATTGCTAGATTTTGCCCTCAAGCATCGAGCAGTTCTCAGCATCAGGGTTCTCGTGCCATGGTTCCGGCACCGGGTGTTCCACCGCCCGCTCAGCCAGCTAGAGGTAGGGGTCACGCAGCTAGTGGTGGAGGTAGAGGTATTAGAGGTGGAGGTCAGGCCGCTAGAGGTGGAGGCCAGGCAGCAGGAGGCCATCCCAGGGATGTAGTTTAGAGTGGTGGGGCCCAGCCCCGATGTTACGCTATTCCAACCAGGCCTGAGGCTGAGTCCTCCAATGCAGTTATCACAGGTACGGTAGAGATGCTTCGGTTCTATTTGATCCAGGGTCTACTTACTCCTATGTGTTATCTTATTTTGCTCCGTATTTGGTTGTGCCTCGTGATTCTTTAAGTGCTCCCGTGTATGTGTCCACGTCAGTAGGGGATTCTATTGTTATAGACCGTGTCTATCATTCGTGTGTGGTTGTTATTGGGGGTCTTGAGACTAGTGTAGATCTCCCACTTCTCGATATGGTTGACTTTGATGTTATTTTGGGGATGGATTGGTTGTCACCTTACCATGCTATATTGGACTGTCATGCTAAGACCGTGACCTTAGCTTTGCCGGGGTTGCCTCGATTGGAGTGGAGAGAGACTCTTGGTCATTCTATCAGCAGGGTTATTTCTTTTATGAAGGCTCGGCGTATGGTCGAGAAGGGGTGTTTGGCTTATTTGGCTTATGTTCGTGATTCTAGCGCTGAGGTTCCTTCTATGGATTCTGTGCCAGTTGTTCGGGAGTTTCCAAAGGTATTTCCTGCAGACCTGCCGGGGATGCCACCCGACAGGGATATTGACTTTTGCATTGATTTGGCTCCGGGCATTCAGCCCATTTCTATTTTTCCATATCGCATGGCCCCGCCAGAGTTGAAAGAATTGAAGGAGCAGTTGCAAGACTTGCTTGATAAGGGCTTCATTTGGCCCAGTGTCTCGCCTTGGGGTGCGCCAGTGTTGTTTGTAAAGAAAAAGGATGGATCAATGAGGATGTGCATCGATTATCGGCAGTTGAACAAAGTCACCATCAAGAACAAGTATCCATTGCCGAGGATTCATGACTTATTTGATCAGCTTCAGGGTGCCAAGGTGTTTCCGAAGATTTATTTGAGGTCTGGCTACCATTAGTTGAGGATTAGGGCATCCGATGTCCCTAAGACATCTTTTCGCACTCGGTACGGGCATTATGAGTTTCTTGTGATGTCATTTGGTTTTACAAATGCCCCAGCAACATTTATGGATTTGATGAACCGCGTGTTCAAGACCTATATGGATTCCTTTGTGATTGTTTTCATTGATGATATCTTGATCTACTCCCGCAGCCGAGAGGAGCACGAGCAGCATCTTCGGATCGTTCTTCAAACTCTGAGAGACAGCCAGTTATATGCTAAGTTTTTGAATGTGAGTTTTGGTTGAGTTCAGTTGCTTTCTTGGGTCATGTTGTATCAGCGGACGGTATTCAGGTGGATCCTAAGAAGATTGAGGCAGTCAAGGACTGGCCTAGACCCACATCAGCTACAGAGATCCGGAGTTTCTTGGGCTTGGCAAGTTATTACCGTCGATTTGTGAAGGGATTTTTATCTATAGTGTCGCGCCCCCTTTTTTCCCTCCTCGCGGCGGGAGAATCGGGTTTATGACATTTTTTGGGTATGGGGCAACTCGTTCCTTTTGGGAACTGGGTTTTTGCATTTTTCGAAGAGTCGCCACCTAATGATTTATGGTGCATTAGGACACCTTACAGGGTTCAATTACAACTATGCTTTGATAACCAGAGACGGGGTAAGGGCTTTGAAATTATCCCAAGGGGAAGGTATTAGGCACCCCTCAGGTTCCACTAGTGTAGTTCCCGGCCAGACAATTATTGTGAATTTAGCAAATAGACAAGTAGACAAATAAGGCTCAAGTAAGAGGGGATTTTGATACACAAATGCTTGGAATAAACGAAGTATGGAAAAGCAATTATACAAGGCTGATTTTTTTTAGAAAACAAAAAAGAACTCAAAAAATATTTTTAAGACAAGGAAAGAAAGGGAAAGAGGGTCCTAGGTTTAATCATAATATGGATCACATCAATGCAATACCCGATAATCACTCCTCAAGAGAAGGGCTACACGTGGTATTAATGCACCGGTCATCATATCCATATCTACCCTTTCCCACCCCGTTTAAGGTATTAATGCGCGGATTGGTCTTGATTACTATTGCATGCTATTACCCGTCCCATTCCTATCAGCCCCGGAGGTATGTAGGACTACTATTCCTAAGGGGAAGGGATATTAGGCAAATTGGTTTCAAAGGATAAAAATCTAAGGCGACATACAAAACACATATTGCATGTTGGGGGAGCATATAAACAGATACAGGCTCAAATGCACCTCCTTAAACAAAAGCACATAGCTAGCATGTCTTACACATACTTTTAGGGTCTGGTTAAAATACTAAAGACGAGGGGAGTTTGATTTCAGATCCAGATTCATCAGATACCTCAGATAAGAAGCCCAAATCAGGCCTGCTTGCTGGTTGGAGCAGTTACTAATTAACAAAGGCGAATTCAGTTTTATTGTTGTTATTACCTAAGACTTGCCTAAGTGTTTAGACGGGGTCCTATAGGCATGATATCTACTTAATTCAAAATGCGGTGAAACAGTAAAAACAAATTGTTTGAGATCCTATAGGCATGCTTGCTAAACCTCGTTAAGCAAGTGAATTAGATTGTTTAAGGCTGATTCAGAATGGACTGATTTTAGACCAAGTTTAGATTCTGCAGGTGATGGTATCTACTATTGCTGATTTATACCCTATGAACATGATATCTAACATTGAGTGTGAATTAAACGATTCAAATTTATTTAAGAGTCCCTATAGGCATGATTTCTATATGTTACTGATTTCAGCATTACGAGCCTGACACTTATTTTCCAGCCATTTAGAACCTAAAATATGATATCTAAGTGGTATGCAGAATTTAAATACGTCCTATAGGTAGGTTATCTAGGCATGATATTGACTGTGAAGAAATTGACATAAACCCTATAGTCATGATGTCTAAGATGCAGATTTGAACACAAGGAATTTAAAACAGTCCTATAGGCATGCTTTCTACCCTTGAGCATACATGATCACCCAACCCTTTTCATTAGCTAACCCCAAATGTTTATTACAACTTATTACAACCAGAAATACTGAATTACAAAAGAAATAAAGAAATAAAAAGCTACAACCATAGGAAAGCCTGATTTGACTTCCTATCTGAGATATGCAAGGAACCGTATCTTTGCCAAAGCCATGATTTCAAAGCCTTTCTCAGACCTAGGTGTGTCAGAGTTCCCTAAGGGCCTCAACAGGACCCCGGGTAGTGCTCACACCCAAGTTACACAACCAGAATAGAGATGAGTGCAGTGTGGAAATGCCAGCCCTCATGTGTCCAAGTTCAGAGGGAGCTCATGGGGTCCCAAGGCAAGGATCACATGAGGGGGGCAGAACTTAAGTTCTAAGAAGATAGTGAGAGTGCAGAGTTTTAAGGGCTGAGGGAACAAAAAAGAGGTGAGAGGGTGTTGGGGGGCAACCATTAACATTTCAGGGAATCAATAACTTCACAAAAAGGGGCAGGGGGATTGGGAATCCATTGCAAAGGAGCCTATACACTTAGGCATAGGTTAACTTTGGGCGTGGACAGCAATAGGAAGTGCTTACATGCCTGTAAATCAACCAGAACACACAATAGATAAGGGAAACATGGAGGTTGTGATCCCAAAGGGATCAAGTTTGGGTCATGAACAGCAATGTTCAATGCTGTCATGCCCCAAACCAACCACAAATACTAACTACATTAGGGAAAGGGATTCAAAGTCCACAAGCTATGATAAATAACAAAAAGCATTTATTCAGATAGAAGGGCAGAACATAGCATTCATTAATAATGGAACTATTTAAATACAAACAGGAGGCAAACTGGAAGGAAAGAAATAGTGCAGGGGAACCTGAGCTTGGCGGACACTGGATAATGATGACCGGTTTCTGATACCAAGACTGCTCCTATGCCAACTCCTTTGAAATTTGCCGCTCCATCGAAGAACATTCTCCAACCATCATAGGAATCGGCAATATCTTCTCCTGCGAATGATACTTCTTCATCGGGAAAGTACGTTTTCAGGGGTTCGTATTCTCCATCCACGGATTCTGAGCGAGGTGATCTACCAGGTCCTGTCCCTTGACCACTTTCTGAGTTACGTAGACAATGTCGAACTCGCTCAACAGGATTTGCCACTTGGCTAGCTTGCCGGTGGGCACGGGCTTCTGAAAGATGTACTTTAAATGATCCATCCTTGATATGAGATACGTAGTATAGGCATAGAAGTAATGCCTTAGCTTCTGAGCGACCCAAGTCAAAGCGTAACAGGTGCGTTCCAAAAGAGAATACTGGGCCTCATGTGGAGTGAATTTCTTGCTGAGATAATAGATGGCGTGTTCCTTCCGTCCTATTTCATCATGTTGCCCCAGAACGCAATCGAAAGCTCCGTCCAATACCGCAAGGTAGAGTAATAAGGGTCTACCTGGCTCTTGCAGGACCAAGACTGGTGGTGTTGACAAGTACTCCTGGATTCTGTCGAACGCCCTTTGATAGTCGTCGGTCCATTTGGTAGCGGCGTCCTTCTTCAACATCTTAAAGATTGGCTTGCAGATGACTGCGGATTGTGCTATGAACCGGCTGATGTAGTTGAGTCTTCCTAAGAAACTCATCACGTCCTTTTTGTTCTTTGGCAGTGGTAGTTCTTGAATGGCTTTGACCTTTGATGGGTCCAGTTCTATTCCTCCGCGGCTCACAATAAACCCAAGCAGCTTCCCAACAGGAACCCCAAATGCACACTTCGCGGGGTTTAGTTTCAGGTTGTATCTCCGCAATCTGTTGAAAAACTTCCTCAAATCTTCCATGTGATCAGTGGCCTTCTTGGACTTGATGATAACATCATCTACGTATACCTCAATTTCCTTGTGTATCATATCGTGAAAAATGGTAGTCATGGCCCTCATATAGGTGGCCCCTGCATTCTTCAGGCCGAACGGCATCATTTTGCAACAATACATTCCCCACGGCGTAATGAAAGCCTTTTTCTCAGCATCTTCCTCATCCATCCAGATCTGATGATAATCGTCGAAGCAATCCACGAATGACTGCAGTTCATGCTTGGCGCAATTGTCAATCAGGATGTGTATATTTGGCAAGGGGAAGTCGTCTTTCGTACTGGCCCGATTGAGATCCCGGTAGTCGACAAGACTCTGACCTTCCCGTCCTTCTTTGGTACTGGTACAATGTTGGCTAACCATGTCGGGTATTCAACTACCCTGAGAACCTTAGCTTTGACCTGTTTAGTGACTTCTTCCTTGATTTTCAAACTCATATCAGGCTTGAATTTTCTGAGCTTCTGCTTTATCGGCGGACATGTCGGATCAGTTGGCAGTTTATGGGCCACAATAGACGTACTTAGACCCGTCATATCGTCATATGACCAGGCGAATACGTCCTCATATTCCCTTAGAAATTCTGTGTATTCCTTCTTTTCTGATGGCGACAAATGAACGCTGATTCGTGTTTCCTTAACATTTTCTGCATCTCCCAGGTTAATAATTTCAGTCTCGTCTAGGTTGGACTTTGGTCTGTTCTCAAAATTCTCTACTTCTTTGACAATTTCCTCTGGTATATCATCTTCCTCTGAATCAATGTCCGTTTGTTGCGTTGTCTCATTGCATTTCACAGTCATTGGTTCATCAAGATAAGTAACAGTAATGTTGTATAAGTAAAGTAATGAGAGAAAAACAATAATGAGTGTTGATTCATAAGAAAAGTCAAAAAATTCTTTGATAAATTCCATAACTGTTTTGAACATCAAAGATCTTATTGCGGGTATTAAAATGTGAAAAGAAAAATCATCTAGTAAATAAAAACAATGCATGATGCTTGTTTTGGCCTTGCTACCCCGAGGCTCGCCGAGCTCTGGTTGTCCTGATAGTCCAGTTATTGAGGCGTGCTCCTCTGCTTACAGCCTGTATGGCAGGACCTTCCTCCCCCTCCTCCTCGAGAATAACACAACAGTCCGTATCACTGTCCTCTTCCATTTTGCCTTTGTTCTTGCCTGAGAGGAGGAGTGGGTGGAGGGCCCCTGGATCTCATGGAATAGGATGATGTTGCCAGAGTGCACGACTAACCTTTGGGGAGGGGAATAACAAAACAATAAAATAAAAGCTAACCAAGTTAGTTGGGATCATGAAAAGTATTGCAATATTTAAACACATAATGCGGGAATGTAAATCGCGTCCTAATTTGGGGACCTCTTTGTGCCCGAGGTAGGCCTAGCGACAAATTAATTTGGAGAGCTCAAGATGCTAAATGCCTCATTTTATTGATAGAAAATAAGACGAATCCCAAATCGACACTAAACAACAGGAAATAAAAATCACTAATGGCCCTTGGCCTTATTACATTTTATATAGCGAAAAGATAAAATCCTATCTACTTGGTCCCTGAAGGACCTTCCCCAGATTCGGCATCCTTGGCTCCGTCGAACAGCTTCCCCAGCTCGCAAAGTCCCAGCAATAGGTAGGCCCTGGCTAGACGTCCGCCTTCGTTCCCCTCAGCATTTTGACAGTCTTCAACCCTTTTGAGAAACTTTCTTTCCAGCTCCACTATGCCTCGCTCCAAGTATCCCAGTCGCTTGTTGGCACTGACAGCCATGTCCTTCCACTCCTCAATTATCTTTTGATTGGCTTCTTGTATCTCACGGTGCTCGCTTTTGCACTCTCGGATCCTCTTGCGCAATTGGTTGTATTTGACCTGTGTCTCGGCCTTTTCATCTATGATCCTGTGACCACGTACAAACCCAGGCTGGCCCAGACCATCATGATTATCCTCCAACCAGCCGAAGTAGTAAGGAGTACAACCAGCGTGGTATCTATCTGGTTCGATGGTATCTTTCCCCATGACGATCTTGCAGTGCCACTTATGCTAAGTTTGGCACTTGTAAGGGCTATCATCATCCTGGAAGTCAGCCCGGAAGTGACTTATCTTGTCGACCCTGGGTACAACCTGCTTCCTACCAGCTTGCCTCATAACCCGGAGAGGGACGTAAGGGTACGTTACTCTCAGACCGATCAATATCAGAAAAGGCGCATCTCTGGATCGGGCGATGAATTCCTCGGTCGGAAACCACTCGAACATCCATTGTACTTGCTCCTCGGTCAAATTATCAAACACTTCGAACCATCCTTTGGCATCCTCTGGCTGAGCAAACATATCAGGGATATAATTCATTCACTTTGGGTGATGGAAAGCGATGTGATCGTCCCAGTCCCTTCGCTGAATCTCTTGTCGGTATTCACTCTTTTGTAGATGCTCTATGAGCCAAAGTTGAAGTAGCAAATTGTAGCCTTTGAAGTGGATGGCTCCCCGCTGACACTTCTCTAGGGCTCGGTATATTTCCGCAATGACCATGGGCACAATGCTAAATGGTTGCCCGCCAATTCCTTCCATTAAGGTCTTAGTTACCATGGCCAATCTGGTGTGGATTCTTGCTTTCTTCATTGGAAACACAATCAACCCCAGGAAATAAAACATGAAAACAAAGACCCTTCGGTGAATATGCACTAATGATGTGATGGCAAACTCGTCAGGATAGGTACGGTAGGATTTGCTGTGACCGTACCTCTCATACAAATAGTCAAAGGGGATATAGGATTCTTTTAGGCATGTCAGTTCTGGATTCTTCTTCAGACCCATCATTTTGAGGAAACCCCTGCCCTTGCGGTTCTCAGGCATCAACAAACCCGGAGTTTCCTATACCAAACCGTCCAATCCTCCTATTTCTTCTAGCAATGGTGTCATCTCAATGTCCCCAAAGAGGAACACAGCCCTTTTACAATCCCAAAACAATGTGGCAGCTTCTATGATTTTGTTGTTGGGTTGAATCTCCAGAAGGGAAGGTAGATTCCCTAGATATTTTTGGACGAGAGTCTGATCACTAGAGTGTAGATCTTTCCACCAGCTTAGCAATCTTGGGTGGACGTTGGTAACCATGCCGAATCTGGGGATTTCATACCTCATTATCTGCAAGACAGAAGGGTTAGACCCTACCCCTACCGGACTCGACTATTTAACATCAACAATTAGCATTAAGCACTTGGTTCTCCAAATAAATGCACAGAACGTGATGATGTCCGTTTGGGTTTAGGGAAACCCAGTGGACTTTGGACAAGGCTATCTTAAAGGATCATTATGTGGACAACATAACTGATCCAGCTAGGTTTGACCATGATGCATGTACAATTTAAATGGAATAAGGTTTCTATGGGGTTTTAGACTGGTACCCTTGAGCGGACAACTTAAGGGGGGAAGGCACAGAACCATCGACTACACCGTTGATCGACCGGTTTTACCGCAAATATGCCTTTCCAAATTTAGGGGATAATAATATAGGAAGAGCGCAACCACTCATTATAAGCGTTGCTATAGTATTTGTTTTGGCATAAGTGGAGTATGATGTTGAGCATGATTATGCAATAAATAAAAGCATGTTGACATGCATTTGCACGTTTAGAAAGCAGTAAATACAACTGTTTCATAATTTAAGGCAGTAATAAAGGAAAGAAACAAAAAGACAAGTCAGTTTTGCAATGGGAAAAGGGAATTAAATGCTTAAAGGAATTAAGCAAGTAATAAAGAGATATAAATTCACAATAACAGTCTGAAATGGTAAAAATCCTAAAACCCCCAGCAGAGTCGCCATGCTGTCGCGCCGCCTATTTTCCCTCCTCGCGGCTGGAGAATCGGGTTTATGATATTTTTTGGGTATGGGGCAACTCGTTCCTTTTGGGAATTTGGTTTTTGCATTTTTCGAAGAGTCGCCACCTAATGATTTATGGTGCATTAAGACACCTTACAGGGTTCAATTACAACTATGTTTTGATAACCAGAGACAGGGTAAGGGCTTTAAAATTATCCCAAGGGGAAGGTGTTAGGCACCCCTCAGGATCCACTAGTGTGGTCCCGGCCAGACAATTATTGTGAATTTAGCAAATAAACAAGTAGACAAATAAGGCTCAAGTAAAAGGGGATTTTGATACACAAATGCTTGGGAATAAATGAAGTATGGAAAAGCAATTATACAAGGCTGATTTTTTTTAGACAAAAAAAAGAACTCAAAAAATATTTTTAAGACAAAGAAAGAAAGGGAAAGGGGGTCCTAGGTTTAATCATAATACGGATCACATCAATGCAATACCCGGTAATCACTCCTCAAAATAGGGGCTACACGTGGTATTAACGCACCGGTCATCATATCCATATCTACCCTTTCCCACCCCGTTCACAGTATTAAAGCGCAGATTGGTCTCGATTACTATTGCATGCTATTACCCATCCCATTCCTATCAGCCCCGGAGGTATGTAGGACTACTATTCCTAAGGGGAAGGGATATTAGGCAAATTGGTTTCAAAGGATAAAAATCTAAGGCGACATACAAAATACATACTGCATGTTGGGGGAGCATATAAACAGATACAGGCTCAAATACACCTCCTTGAAAAAAGCACATAGATAGCATGACTTACACATACTTTTAGGGTCTGGTTAAAATACTAAAGACGAGGGGAGTTTGATTCAGATCCAGATTCATCAGATACCTCAGATAAGAAGCCCAAATCAGGCCTGCCTGCTGGTTGGAGCAGTTACTAATTAATAAAGGCGAATTCAGTTTTATTATTGTTATTACCTAAGGCTTGCCTAAGTGTTTAGACGGGGTCCTATAGGCATGATATCTACTTAATTCAAAATGCGGTGAAACAGTAAAAACGAATTGTTTGAGATCCTATAGGCATGCTTGCTAAACCTCGTTAAGCAAGTGAATTAGATTGTTTAAGGCTGATTCAGAATGGACTGATTTTGGACCAATTTCAGATTTTGCAAGTGATGGTATCTACTATTGCTAATTTAAACCCTATGAACATGATATCTAACATTGAGTGTGATTTAAACGATTCAAATTTATTTAAGAGTCCCTATAAGCGTGATTTCTATGTGTTACTGATTTCAGCATTACGAGCATGACACTTATTTTCCAGCCATTTAGAACCTAAAATATGATATCTAAGTGGTATGCAGAATTTAAATACGTCCTATAGGCAGGTTATCTAGGCGTGATATTGACCATGAAGAAATTGACATAAACCCTATAGTCATGATGCCTAAGATGCAGATTTGAACACAAGGAATTTAAAACAGTCCTATAGGCATGCTTTCTACCCTTGAGCATACATGATCACCCAACCCTTTTCATTAGCCAACCCCAAATGTTTATTACAACTTATTATAAACAAGAAATACTGAATTACAAAAGAAATAAAAGAAGAAAAAACTACAACCAATAGGAAAGCCTGATTTGACTTCCTATCTGAGATATGCAAGGAACCGTATCTTTTCCAATGCCATGATTTCAAAGCCTTTCTCAGACCTGGGTGTGTCAGAGTTCCCTAAGGGCCTCAATAGGACCCCGGGCAGTGCTCACAGCCAAGTTACACAACCAGAATAAAGATGAGTGCAGTGTGGAAATGCCAGTCCTCATGTGTCCAAGTTCAGAGGGAGCTCATGGGGTCCCAAGGCAAGGCTCACATGAGGGGGGCGGTACTTAAGTTCTAAGAAGATAGTGAGAGTGCAGAGTTTTAAGGGCTGAGGGAATAAAGGAGAGGGGAGACGGTGGTGTGGGACAACCATTAACATTTCAGGGAATCAATAACTTAACAAAAAGGGACAGGGGGGTTGGGAATCCATTGCAAAGGAGCCTATACACTTAGGCATGGCTTAACTTTGGGCATGGACAGCAATAGGAAGTGCTGACATGCGTGTAAATCAACTAGAACACATAACAGATAAGGGAAACATGGAGGTTGTGATCCCAAAGGGATCAAGTTTGGGTCATGAACAGCAATGTTCAATGCTTTCATGCCCCAAACCAACCACAGATACTAACTACATTAGGGACAGGGATTCAAAGTCCACAAGCTATGATAAATAACAAAAAGCATTTATTCACACAGAAGGGCAGAACATAGCATGCTTTAATAATGGAACTATTTAAATACAAATAGGAGGCAAACTGGAAGGAAAGAAACATGTTGTTGTTGATGCTGAAAAACTAATCAGAACATACCAGTTAAAGAAGCAAAGTGTAATAAAGAAAGTAAGCAGGACTTCAAAGTATAGCCTTGGCTTTCAGCCGGCTAAGCAAACAGTAGCACAAGTAGTAATAAGCAAGAGAGAATTTTCTATTTGAGTGTAAGTGTGTGTTCAGAACCAAAAACTTCGCGTGTTAGTGTTAATGAGAGAGTATGTATATATAGTAGTTCGAAACTGTCGATGCCCCCTTTCTCTCGCGAAATCGGGTTTATGACATTTGGACGGACAACTCATTTCGTTTTGGGAATTGGGTTTGCAATTGAAGAGTCGCCACCTAATGATTAAGTGCAGTAGGACACTAAAGAAATTTGATTTAGAAAAACAGAGATTGGGTAATGGCTTGAAATTATCTCGAGGGGAAGGCGTTATGCACCCCTCAAGATTCACTAGTGTGGTTCCCGGCCATACTACAATTGTGACTTTAAGTGCAAATGACAAGTGAACAAGCAAGAATTGCAAATACGAGATAGTTTTCACATAACGGTTGCAAGCAACTGAAGCAAAAGAAATTAAAGAAACTGAAAGTTGGGAAGAAAGCAATTTTAAAGTTCTGAAAATAAACAAGAAAAAGGAAGGTTTTTACGTAATTGATGCAAGTAATTGAAGTAAAAGAAAAGTTAAAGAAGCTGAAAATTGAGCAGTTTCTTTTTTTTTTTAAAAAAAGAAATTCTGAAAGATTAAACAAGTAAAGGAAAGGAGGGGTCCTAGGTTTATAAATAATATAGATCACCCCACACAGCACCCGGTAGCCGTTTATACACGTGGTGTTATCGCGTGGTCATCATATCCATATCTACCCTTTCCCACCCCGTTAAGGTATTAAAGCGCGGAATAGTCTCGTTACTTATTGCATGCTATTACCCGTCCCAATGCTATCAGTCCTGGAGGCATTTGGGACTACTAGTCCTAAAAGGGGAGGGAGATTTGGGGCTTTTCAGAGTTTAAAAGGATAAAATTCTAAGGCGACAAACAAAAATACATAAAGCAGATATGGGAAACACATAACAGTTAAAAAGGCTCAGATAGGCCTCCTCACTTAAAGACAGATTGTTTAGCATGTCTTGCACGTACTGGTTATGGTCTGAATTAACTAAAAGCGTTAAGGCAGGCTGATTTATCAGATATTTTCAGATAAGAAGTCCGAATTAGGCCTGCCTGCTGGTTGTAATTATCAAAGATTGGTGCAGTTGATTAATTACCTAATGGCTTGCCTAGGTGAAACCTATAGGCATGATATCTAATAATGCAGGAGTACACTGATTTTAAAGAAGGCTTGCTGATTATAGAAAAACATAAGTTCTGCGGGTATTAGGTATCGTTACCATTGATTTTAGACTTGTAGAAGATTCAGATTCAGCTGGTTACTCTTATAGGCATGCTTTCTAAGCGGGGTTGGTTTGAAAAACGTTTATAGAAATGCAGGAGTCCTATAGGCATGGTATCTAGAAGATAATTTGTTATTTAAACCTATAAACTGTTTGCCTAGTGATAGATGTGTATGCAGAATTTAAGAGATCCTATAGACAGGTTCTCTGTATGAGATGCAGAAATGCAGAATCCTATAGAAATGTTCTCTATATGAGATGCAGAAATGCAGAATCCTATAGACATGTTCTCTATATGAGATGCAGAAATGCAGAATCCTATTGACATGTTCTCTATATGAGATGCAGAAATGCAGTAACTATTGATACGATATCTATGTATGAAAGACATAATTTATAGACATGATTTCTAAAATGCAGAAGTGCAGAAAACCTATAGGGCAGGATTTCGAGAATGCAGAAACGAAAGCAGGATACGATTGCAGAAGTAAATACCTAAGAGCATGATATCTAACCTTATGCATACATGAGTGACCCTTCCCTTTTCACTAAAACCCCCATAAGTTATTATAAAATTATTACAAACCAGAACGAATCAAGAAGAGTAAAATTACATCAGAAATTAGAGTACAACCAAGGAGAGCCTGATTCAGACTCCAGGTCTGAAAGATGAAATAAACCAACTCCAAAGATCCAATTTCCAAAGCCTTTCTCATTTTCTGGGTGTATCAGAGTTCCCAAGAGCCTCATGAACTCCGGGCAGTGCTTACACCCAAATTCATTACAGAATTAAATTATAGTGCAGTGTGGAAGGGCCAGCCCTCAAATGTCCAAGTTCAGAGGGAACTCAAGGTCCCCAAAGCAAGGCTCATAGGAGGGGGGCAGAACATAGGAACTAAGAGTGAGTGTAAGTGCAGAAAGGGGTTTAGGGGAAAGTCAAGACAGGTTGGTGGACATACCCATCAATTGGAAGTGCTGGCACACCCCAACCAGCCTGTTAGCCACATTGTTTGGGAGTTAGGATCCTTTAAAGGATCAAGCACAGACATGAACAACAATTTGGATGCTGCCATGCCTGAACCTTAACTCAAACACATAGAGGGGAATAGGGGTATGGGGATTCACAGCAGAAAACGGATGCAAAGAGGACAACATACATATTTAACACTAAGCATAGACATCAAAGTAGACAGGATGATAGAAGCTGTGAAATAAACACATTGGGATGAGGCTGAAACTTAAATTAGAACATGCCAGTTTCAAGGAAACAAGAAAAAGCAGTAGTCTTGTAAAGCCAAATTGCAAGCAAATAGTCAGAATATCTCAGAAGAGAGTAGAGTGTTGGGTGAAGCGTAAGAGTATTGAAATTAAAAGTAAGTAATGTGTGTTAGAGTATTGAACTCAAGGTGTCTTAAAGTGCTGAAAGGTCGTGCCATTTATAGTGCAGAAAGCAAGTAAGAAAAAGGTAAGAAAAATAATTTTGAAATCAATTACATAAGGTCTCCCTTTAATTAAGGGATTCTGATTTCAAACAGGCAGAATAAATAAGGAAACAATTTGATCAAAATCTTTTCCAAAGTAGTACAAGAAGGGCAAATACACAGAAAACTATTTAAGGAAAGAGTTTGATAACAACACGGTTTGTGCAAATAAGGAAAGGCAATCAATCAACAGCCAGTAAAAATCAAAAATTGAGTTTTGGTATGAATGAATCCAACCAGAAAAGGTGAAGAAAGGTTTAATTAAAGAAAATCAGTAACAATCAATCGAACCTTATTGAAAGGAATTTTGAATCAATCACAAATTGGCAAAACCTTTTTTTTGAAGGAAGAATTCCTCATATATAAAGCATACAGACATGTCAAACAAGAAAGAACTGTCATGCTAATTAGAAAGAATCTAGTATAGAAAAGTTCAGAGTCACAAACAAAGAGGCTCAAATTCAGTACATAGACTCAGACTTAGTTTGAGAGAATCCGGGGTTCCATAACAGAACCCTAGTCCACACACAAGATCAAACTCGCCAAAACCCCCCAATCCTAGGGTTTTGAACTCGAATCAGATGCAGAGACGAGAAGACAAATAACTGAAACAGGCTCAGAGGTCTCTTTCAGAGACTCATGAGAAAACAAACAGGTAAAATAGCAGGTTCGAAACAAATAGAGTGAAGAAACTGATTTAAAGCATAAAGAACATGTTTTAAGAAAAGCTTGGAACTTAAACAAATTCAGAAGTCAAAGAGGTAGTATAAACTTAAGGAAACAGTAGATGAAACATGTTTAGAAAGAACTCAAACAAAGTCCAGAAGAAGGCAAATAGAGAACTAAGAGCTTAGTAGAAAATACAGTAAAGGAACACAGGGGTAAACGAACACATAAGATAAACGTGTGAAAGCATGATATAGAAACCAGTAGAAGAAAGAACGGAGCACAATAGAAGAATATGCATAATAAGGCAAACATAAGAACACGGGAGAAGGGCATGCGAGGCAGAAAAGAGAATATAAAAACATAGAATAAGACAGATTCACACAAAGAAAAGAAGAAGAGGAGTCAAAAAACATTTTAATTTTTTCCAGAAACCTTAAATCGAAGAGAAACAAATTTTTAAAGAAAAGATTGGGGAAAACGTTTTAAAACTCCAGTAGAACACAGATATAGCATAGATCTAAGGAAACAAACAGAGAAAACCTCGAATAGCTTAGGGTTTCAGAGAAACCCTAGAAATGAGAAAGGCTTGGAAGAAAGTCCGATCTTGAGTAGCAGAGGTCAGAAATAGGCTCCTGATGCTTGGATACGCCAGAGCGACGCCTAAGAGGCCTCAAAGCCATGGATCTGAGAGGATTTGAAAGAACACCATCAAGGTCAGACCTCGAAACTTCGAACACCCAGGGTTTAAAGGTGGAGGGGGGTGAGTACAGGCCATCCATGGCCTGAGAAGCCATGGATTCCGGTGAAAGTGCGGTTGAAAAGGGCAGAAGATGACTAGGGTTCCGAGGAACCTTCGAGAGAGTTTTGGGAAAGGAGAGTGTTTGAAGGCGGCTGAGAGATGGAAATGAGGGGATTAGGGTATGGTCGGTGGGTTAAAAATGGTAAGGGGTGATTGTGGCCGTTGATCAAAACGATCAATGGCCTAGATTAAAAGAAAAGGCTAGGCGGGTTAATTGGTCAGGTCGACGGGTCGGGTTACAATTGAGATTGGGCTGGTCTAATTGGGAGTTTAGGATTGGGTCAATTGGAGGGGTCAATTTGGCTATAATTGAAATAAATTGGGGCTATATACTAAATAGCCAGTTTTTCCCTTTTTTATTTTATAAAAAATAGTTAAAATGATTCTGAAATTAAATTAAAAGTACTGAATCAGTAAATACTATATAAATATTAATTTAAAAATATTGAAACCAAATTTATAATTATAAAATGCTATTAATCTTAAAATAGGCTAAAATTGCAATTATATGCAATTTAGCTTTTAAAATACCAAATAAATTTGTAAAAAATATACAAAAATTACCTTAACTATATTTTAGTATAAATATGGGAAATAGAACAAATTATCCACCAAAATGATAATTTTGGGAATAATTATTGGTTTTTATACTGCTAAAATGGGCAATAAATTAATTTTAAAAATCTTTTAGAAATTAGAAAAAATACTAAAACACTTTGGCATGCTTATATATGCATGTATATGTTATTTTGAAAATATATATAGGGAAAAATTGGGTATTAACAGCCGCCCCTCTTTACCCGGGAAGGATGAAAGAGTTGTCGGGTAAAGATATGATGGCCAATTTGACCGAACGAAACGGCTTGAAGAATTTGACCGTGCTCTGGTTCCTGAGTTGCCTACATATCCCTGGTCTTACAGGAATCAGGCCATATGTAGTTCAGGATCCGTCGGCCGAATATGCCGATGGAGATTTTTTCAAGAACGGACGAGATATTCGGGTTGGGGTGGATGGTTATAGTCTAGTAGGGCTGCGGGAACTGGAGCGGGATCGCTCCTGTTGAGATGGCCGTTGCTAGCCGGTTTACCTGCAAATGAGCAATACGAACATATATTGTGCATAAATTTAAACGTAATGCAAGTTCCCGTTGGACCATGAATGCTGTCTTTGGACGGTTAAGATGACGTCCTTAGACCATGATGTCCTGGGCCATGAAGCGTATAATAAAGGATTCGCAGGCTATGAAATGATGCTCTCGGGCTATGAGAATGATGCCTCCGAACTATGATGCCTTTGAATAATGATATGCAAGAGATCAAAAGAGGTCCTCGGGCCATGGCATGACATTCTCGGGCTATGGGAATGGTGCCTCCGAACAATGATGCCTTTGGACAGTTTGGCGATCTTTCAGCCCATGCAATGCAATAAGTGGCGATCTTTCAGCCGGTGCAAGAATGTAAATAAAATGGCGATCTTTTAGCCGATGCAAGATGTAAGGGCGGCGATCTTTCAGCCATGCAAAATGTAAAGGTGGCGATCTTTTAGCCATGCAGAATGTAAATAGAGGTGGCGATCTTTCAGCCATGCAAAATGTAAATAAGATGGTGATCTTTCAGCCATGCAGAATAAGTTGGCGATCTTTCAGCCATGCAAAAATGCAATGGTGGCAATCTTTCAGCCATGCAGATGGAGACAGAGCTTAGTCTCGGAAGGCAGAATGGTAGCCTTATGCAATGCAGAGAAATGCAGATGGAGACAGAGCTTAGTCTCGGAAGGCAGAAAGGTAGCCTTATGCAATGCAGAGAGATGCAGATGGAGGTAGAGCTTAACCTCGGAAGGCAGAGAGGTAGCCTTATGTTATGCAGAGAAATGCAGATGGAGGTAGAGCTTAACCTTGGAAGGCAGAGAGGTAGCCTTATGCAATGCAGAGAAATGTAGATGGAGGTAGAGCTTAACCTCGGAAGACAGAAAGGTAGCCTTATGCAATGCAGAGAAATAAAAGGCGAATAGTAGTAAAATCTCTTAGCTGATAGCTGATTGCAATATTGTGGCTGCTGGGGATATTATGTACGGATAGAAATTGTAGATAGGTGATGGTTCTGAAAGTTGTATGAGTGTATAAATGTATTCGATGGTTTGCGACTCGGGTACCTGCACCCAAAGAAAAATCATGAGTTCTGTAAAGGGGAAAAGGTTAGTTCGTATCCCCGCTGACATTTGCTTGACCAGCTCGCCTCTGTTTTGGCGATACTGTGCATATCCTTGGGGTAGCGTTGCTAAACAAAATAATTTTGATGATAGATATGCATGAGTTAGTAAAAATACGACATAAATATATAATTGAGAATAGTTTTTCTTTAGGTGAACCGACGAATGCGACTCGGTTCAAGACATTGCAACCTCTCTTGCTTCGGAATTTTGAGGGTCCTCCTCAAAATTCTGCCCCAGTTTACTGGACTGGTGCTTCTGACGGCGGCTTGCGGTGATCGGCTTGAAGTTACTTCGGAATTTTGAGGGTCCTCCTCAAAATTCTGCCCCAATTTCCAATTGCGGGGGGAAATGAAAATTTTATTGAATTGTGACCGAACCCATAAGGTTGCCTATGTATCCCCTCTTAAACGGGAATCAGGTCAGACGTAGTTCAAATTACATCATAAAGGAAATCATAAATGGTTACACATAGTATCGCTTCACTACATCTGAATTGATCGGCTTCGGCCAAACTTCTCCGTCCATTTCTGCAAGTATGAGGGCTCCTCCTGTTAGAACCCGGTGAACCATGTACGGACCCTGCCAGTTGGGAGAGAACTTCCCTTTGGCCTCATCCTGATGCGGGAAAATCTTCTTTAACACCAGCTGCCCCGGTGCAAACTGTCTCGGCTTGACTCTTTTATTGAAGGCTCTGTACATTCTGTTTTGATGAAGCTGACCGTGGCAAACTGCATTCATTCTTTTTCCATCTATAAGAGCTAACTGATCGTAGCGACTCTTTACCCCTTCTGCATCGTCGAGTTCTGCTTCCTGTATGATCCTCAAGGAAGGAATTTCTACCTCGGCGGGAATGACCGCCTCTGTACCATAACCAGCATGTAGGGAGTTGCCCCGGTTGATGTGCGGACTGTGGTGCGGTACCCCAATAAAGCAAATGATAATTTCTCATGCCACTGCTTATGCTTTTCTATCATCTTCCTTAGAATTTTCTTGATGTTCTTGTTGGCGGCTTCTACGGCTCCATTCATCTGAGGCCTGTAAGCTGTGGAATTCTTGTGTTTGATCTTGAAGGTTTCACACATAGTCTTCATCAAGTCACTGTTGAGGTTGGAACCATTATCAGTAATGATTGATTCTGGAATCTCGAACCGACAAACGATATGGCCCCGGACAAAGTCTGCCACGACTTCTTAGTTACTGCTCTGTAAGATGCTGCTNAAGAGTCGCCACCTAATGATTTAGTGCATTAGGACACTAAGAAGAAGTTTAGTTTAGAAAAAACCAGAGATTGGGTAAGGGCTTGAAATTATCTCGAGTGGAAGGTGTTAGGCACCCCTCAAGATCCACTAGTGTGGTTCCCAGCCATGCTATAATTGTGACTTTAAGTGCAAAATGACAGGTAAACAAGCAAGAATCACAAATACAGGGTAGTTTTCACGTAATGGTTGCAAGCAATTAAAATAAAAGAAGTTAAAGAGGTTGAAGTTCGGGAAGAGAATAGTTTTGAAATTCTGAAAATAAACAAGTAAAGGGGAAGGGATTTGCACATAATTTCTGCTAGCAATTAAGTTAAAGAAGCGAAAGTTTTGGGAAGAAAGCAGTTTTAAAAGTTCTGAAAATAACCAAGTAAAATGGAAGGGGGTCCTAAGTTTATAAATAATATGGATCACCCCACACAACACCCAGTAACCATTTATACACGTGGTGTTATCGCGTGGTCATCATATCCATATCTACCCTTTCCCACCCCGTTAAGGTATTAAACGCGGAATGGTCTCGTTTTCCTATTGCATGCTACTACCCGTCCCAAACCTATCAGCTCCGGAGGCATTTGGGACTACTAGTCCTAAAGGGAAGGTAGATTTAGCTTTTGTGGTTTAAAAGGATAAAATTCTATGGCGACAATCAAAATACGTAGAGCAGATATAGGGAAACACATAACAATTAAAGGCTCAAACAGGCCTCCTAAAGAAATAAAAAAGGGAAACATATAGTTTAGTATGTCTTGCACGTACTAGTTATAGTCTTAATTAAACTTAAAGGAAGCGGGAGGCAGACTGATTTATTACATGTTTTAGATAAGAAACTTGAATCAAACCTGCCTGCTGGTTGGAATTTAACAAAGTCTGATTCTTATTAAATTATTTACCTTATGGCTTGCCTAGGCGAAACCTATAGGCATGATATCTAACAATGCGGGAGTGTACTAGCTTTAAAAGAAGAAGACTTGTTGATTATACAAAGCATAAGCTTTGTAGATATTAAGCCATACTATTTGCTGATTTTTAGACTTAGGCAAAATAGGCGATTCAGATTTTAGTTGATAGCTCCTATAGGCATGGTTTCTAGGTGCTAAATGATTTAAAACGTTTATAGAAATGTAGGAGTCCTATAGGCATGGTGTCTAGAATACTGTTTGTTATTTAAACCTATTAATACGTTTGCCTAGTGATAGATGCATATGCAGAATTCAGGCAATCCTATAGTCATGTTATCTATGTGGTATGCAGAAATATGGAAACCTACAGACATGGTTTCTATATGTAATGCAGGACGCTATAGACATGGTTTCTATATGAGAATGTAGAACCTATAACAGGATTTCTATATGAAATGCAGAACCTATAAACATGTTTTCTAGATAATACAAAAGTGCAGAAATTTATAAGCATGGTTTCTATATGAAAATGTAGAACATATGAACATGGTTTCTATATGAAATATGTAACCTATAAACATGATTTCTACATGAAATATGCAGAACTGAGAACAGGACATGATTGCTGAAACGTATTAAATTCCTATGAATATGATATCTACCCCTTTCATGCATGGTGTACCCTTCCCCTTTTCACTAAAAAACCCAATAGTTATTACAAGATTATTACAAACCAGAATTAAATAACAAAAAAAAAAAGAAGTAAAATTACATCAGAAAAACTAAAAATTTCCAACCAAGGAGAGTCTGAATCAGTCTTCTGTCTGAGGCATGAAGTAAACCAACTCCAAGGATCGAATTCCCAAAGCCCTTCTCATTTTTTGGTTGTGTCAAAGTTCCCAAGAGCATCATGAACTCCGGGAAGTGCTTATACCCAAATTCATTACAGAATTGAATTATAGTGCAGTGTGGAAGGGCCAGCCCTCAAATGTCCAAGTTCAGAGGGAACTCAAGGTCCCAAGGCAAGGCTCATAGGAGGGGGCAGAACTTAGAATCTAAGAGTGAGTGTAAGTGCAGAAAGGAGTTTTGGGGAAAGCCAAGACAGGCTGGTGCTCATACCCAGCAATTGGAAGTGCTGGAACACCCCAACCAGCCTGTTAGCCACATTGTTTGGGAGTTAGGATCCTTTAAAGGATCAAGCACAGACATGAACAACAATTTGGATGCTGCCATACCTGAACCTTAACTCAAATACATAGAGGGGAATAGGGGTATGGGGGTTCACAGCAGAAAACAGATGCAAAAAGGACAGCATACATATTTAACACTAAACATAGACAGCAAAGTAGACAGGGTGATAGAAGCTGTGGAATAAACACATTGGGATGAGGCTGAAACTTAAATTAGAACATACCAATTTCAGGGAAACAAGAAAGTAAAAGCAGGAGTCTTGTAAAGCCAAATTGCAAGCAAATAGTTAGAATATCTCAGAAGAGAGTAGAGTGTTGAGTGAAGTGTAAGAGTATTGGAATTGAAAGTAAGTAATGTGTGTTAGAGTATTGAACTCAAAGTGTCTTAAAGTGCTGAAAGGTCGTGCCCTTTATAGTGCAGAAAGCAAGTAAAAAAGGTAAGAAAATAGTTTTGAAATCAATTACATAAGGTCTCCCTTTAATTAAGGGATTCTAATTTCAAACGGGCGGAATAAATAAGGAAAGAATTTGATCAAAATCTTTTCCAAAGTAGTACAAGAAGGGTAAATACGTAGAGGTTTATTTAAGGAAAAGGTTTGACAGCACACGGTTTGTGCAAAATAAGGAAAGGAAATCAATCAATATCCGGTAAAATCAAACTCGCCAAAACCCCCAAATCCTAGGGTTTTCAACTCAAATCAGATGCAGAGACGAGAAGACAAATAACTGAAATAGGCTCAGAGGTCTCTTCCAAAGACTCATGAGAAAACAAACAGGTAAAATAACAGGTTCGAAACAAACATAGTGAAAAAGCTGATTTGAAGCATAAAGAACATGTTTTAAGAAAAGCTTGGAACTTAAACAAGTTCAGAAGACAAAGAGGTAGTATAAACTTAAGGAAACAGTAGATGAAACATGTTTAGAAAGAACTCAAACAAAGTCCAGAAGAAGGCAAATAAAGAACTAAGAGCTTAGTAGAAAATACAGTAAAGGAACACAGGGGTAAACGAACACATAACATAAACGTGTGAAAGCATGATATAGAAACCAGTAGAAGAAAGAACGGAGCACAATAGAAGAATATGCATAATAAGGCAAACATAAGAACACAGGAGAAGGACATGCGAGGTAGAAAAGAGAACATAAAAGCATAGCATAGACAGATTCACACAAAGAAAAGAAGAAGAGGAGTCAGAACACATTTTAAAACTTTTTTAGAAACCCTAAATCAAAGAGAAACAAACTTTGAAAGAAAAGATTGGGAAAACGTTTTAAAACTCCAGTAGAACACAGATATAGCATAGATCTAAGAAAACAACCAGAGAACCTCGAATAGCTTAGGGTTTCAGAGAAACCCTAGAATGAGAAAGGCTTGGAAGAAAGTCCGATCTTAAGTCGGATGAGTCAGAATCAGGCTCGAAACGCTTTGGGTATGCCGGAGTAACACCGGAGAGGCCATCGAACCTTGAATCAGAGACGATCTGAATGGACACCATCGAGGTCAGACCTCAAAACTTCGAGCACCAAGCGTTTAAGGGTGGATGGGGGTGAGCATAGGTCATCCATGGCCTGAGAAGCCATGGATTCCGGTGAGATGGCGGTTGAAAGTGGTAGAAGAGGATTAGGGTTTCACGAACATTCGAGAGAGTTTGAGAGACGAAGGGGTTTCAGGGCGGCGTCTCTGAGTGAAAATGAGTAGGGTTATGGGTTTGGTGGAATTAAAAAGGTAAGGGCTAATCGTGGCCGTTGATCAAAATGATCAACAGCCTGGATTAAAAGATTGACCGGGCGGGTTGTGTTAACGGGTTGGGGGTCAGGTTATTTTAGGGTTTGGGCTGGTCCAGTTCGAGACTGTGATTGGGTCAATTAGGGGATGAATTTGGCTATAATTGGAATGCAAATGAGGCTAGTTTTTAAATAGCCAGTTTTTCCCTTTTATTTTATAAAAATAGTAAAAATAATTTTGAAAGCAAATTAAACGTACTTGATCAGCTAATAAAACATAAATATTAATTTTAAAATATTGGAACCAATTTCATAATTATAAAATGTTACTAATTTTCAAAATAGGCTAAAATTGCAATTATATGCAATTTGACTTTTAAAATACTAAATAAATTGTAAAAAATGTATAAAAATTACCTTAGCTATATTTTGGCGTAAATGTGGGAATAAAATAAATTATTCACCGAAAATTCTCAATTTTGGGAATAATTATTGATTTTGGTACTGCTAAAATGGACAATAACTTGATTTAAAAATCTTTAAAAATTGGGAAAAAATACTAAAACACTTGGGCATACTTATATATGCATATATATAGTATTTTGAAAGTGTTTTGCATATAAAAAATATACAGGAAAAAATTGGGTATCAACAGCTGCCCCTTTTTACCCGGGAAGGATGGAAGAGTTGTCGGGTAAAGATATGATGGCCAATTTTGACCGGACGAAACGGTTCGAAGAAATTGACCGTGCTCTGGTTCCTGAGCTACCTACATATCCCTGGTCTTACAGGAATCAGGCCATATGTAGTTCAGGATCCATTGGAGGAATATGCCGATGGAGATCTTTCAAGAACGGACGCGATATTCAGGTTTGGGATGGATGGTTAAGAGTTTGATAGGGCTGCGGGAACCGAAGCGGGTTCGCTTCCGCTAAGATGGCCGTTGCTCGCTGGTTTACCTGCAAATAAACAATGCAAGCATATACTCTGCATAAATTTAAACATGATGCAATTTCCCGTCGGACCATGAATGCTGTCCTCGGACGGTTAGGATGACGTCCTCGGACCATGATGTCCTGGGCCATGAAGCATATGATAAAGGATTCGCAGGCCATGAAATGATGCTCTCGGGCTATGAGAATGATGCCTTTGAATAATGATATGCAAGAGATAAAAGGAGTCCTCAGGCCATAGCATGGCGTTCTCGGGCTATGCGAATGGTGCCTCCAAACAATGACGCCCTTGGACAATTTGGCGATCTTTCAGCCCATGAAATGCAATAAGTGGGGATCTTTCAGCCCATGAAAACGTAAATAAAGTGGCGATATTTCAGCCGATGCAAGACATAAGTAAAGGTGGCGCTAAAACGTAAAATAAAGGTGGCGATCTTTCAGCCATGCAAGATTTAAATGACGGTGGCGCTATTTCAGCCATGCAAAAATGTAAGTAAAGGTGGCGATCTTTCAGCCATGCAAGATTTAAATGAAGGTGGCGCTATTTCAGCCATGCAAAATGTAAGTAAAGGTGGCGATCTTTCAGCCATGCAAGATTTAAATGAAGGTGGCGCTATTTCGCCCATGCAAAATGTAAGTAAAGGTGGCGATCTTTCAGCCATGCAAGATTTAAATGAAGGTGGCGCTATTTCAGCCATGCAAAATGGAGACAGAGCTTAGTCTCGGAAGGCAGAATAGTAGCCTTATGCAATGCAAGAAATGTAGATGGAGGTAGAGCTTAACCTCGGAAGGCAGATTAGTAGCCTTATGCAATTATGGAGACAGAGCTTAGTCTCAGAAGGTAGAATAGTAGCCTTATGCAATGCAAGAAATGCGGATGGAGGTAGAGCTTAACCTCGGAAGGCAGAATAGTAGCCTTATGCAATTATGGAGACAGAGCTTAGTCTCAGAAGGCAGAATAGTAGCCTTATGCAATGTAGAAAATAAAGGCGAATAATAATGAAATCTCTTAGCTGATAGATGATAGCTGATAGCAGATTGCTCTATTGTGGTTGCTGGGGATGTCTCGTACGGATAGCAATTGTAAATAGGCGATGATTCTGAGAGTTGTTTTCCTAAAAAAGTATGAGTATGTAATCGTATCTGATGATTTTATGTCTTGGGTGCCTGCATCCAAAGAAAAATCGTGAGTTTTGTAAAGGGGGAAGGTTAGTCCGTCTTCCCGTGGACCTAGCTTGTTTTGCTCGGCTCCTGTTTTTATTGGGGTAGCGTTGCTGAACAAAGCAATTTTGATAGTAGTCATGCACGATTTAGTAAAAGTGTAACGTAAATACATAAAAAATAGTTTTCTTTTAGGTGAACCGATGACTTCGATGCGGTTGAAGACATTGCAACCTCTCTCGCTCCGGAATTTTGAGGGTCCTCCTCAAAATTCTACCCCAGTTTACTGGGCTGGTGCTACTGACGGCTGTGTGTTGGTGAATGGCTGAAGATCAACTTCGGAATTTTGAGGGTCCTCCTCAAAATTCTGCTCCAATTTCCAATAGCGGGGGAAATGAAAATTTTTATTGAATTGTCACTGAACCCATAAGGCAGCCTACGTATCCCCTCCTAAACGGGAATCAGGTCAGACGTAGTTCAAATTACATAATGATATCATAAATGGTTACACATAGTATCGCTTGACTGCATCTGAGTTGATTGGTTTTGGCCAAACTTCTCCGTCCATTTCTACGAGTATGAGGGCTCCTCCTGTTAGAACCCTATGAACCATGTACGGACCCTGCCAGTTGGGAGAGAATTTCCCTTTGGCTTCATCTTGATGCGGGAAGATTTTCTTTAATACCAGCTGCCCCGATGTAAACTATCTTGGTTTGACTCTTTTGTTGAAGGCTCTGGACATTCTGTTCTGATAAAGTTGACCATGGCAAACTGCATTCATTCTTTTTCCATCTATAAGAGCTAACTGCTCGTATCGACTTTTTACCCATTCTGCATCGTCGAGTTCTGCTTCCTGTATGATCCTCAGGGAAGGAATTTTTACCTCGGCGAGAATGACCGCTTCTGTACCATAAACTAGCATATAGGGAGCTGCCCCTATTGATGTGCGAACTGTGGTGCGGTACCCCAGTAAAGCAAATGATAGCTTCTCGTGCCACTGCTTATGTTTTTCTATCATTTTCCTTAGTATCTTTTTTATATTCTTATTGGCGGCTTCTACGACTCCATTCATCTATGGTCTGTAAGCTGTAGAATTCTTGTGTTTGATCCTGAAAGTTTCACACATGGCTTTCATCAAGTCACTATTGAGATTGTAAACATTATCAGTGATGATTGACTCCGGAATTCCGAACCGACAAACAATGCGGTCGCGGACAAAGTCTGCCATGACTTTCTTAGTCACTGCCTTGTAAGAAACTGCTTCAACCCATTTGGTGAAATAATCAATTGCCACTAGAACGAACCTGTGTCCGTTTGACGCGGCAGGCTCGACACGTCCGATAACATCCATTCCCCAAGCGACGAACGGCCATGGAGAACTTGTTGAATTAAGCTTATTAGGTGGAACCTTTATCATATCTGCATGTATCTGACAGCGATGGCACTTTCAGACGTACTAGATGCAGTCCGTCTCCATATTCATCCAAAAATAACCGGCTCGGAGTATTTTCTTGGCTAAGACAAAACCGTTCATATGTGGGCCGCAGGTCCCTGCATAAATTTCATCCAATAGCCTGGATGTTTCCTTTGCGTCGACACACCTTAATAATCCCAAATCGGGAGTCCTCCGGTACAGGATTCCTCCACTGTGAAAGAAATTGTTGGATAACCTTCGAAGTGTGCGCTTCTGAGTAGCGTTTGCAAGTTCTGGATATCCCCTGTGGCTAAATATTCCTTGATATCATGAAACCAAGGTTTTCCGTCGGCTTCTTCTTCGACACGAGCACGATAAGCTGGCTGAATATGGATTTTCACAGGAATAGGGTCAATGAAATTTGTGTCCGGGTGCTGTATCATGGACGATAGGGTAGCCAATGCGTCGGAGAACTCATTCTGGACTCTAGGGACATGCTGAAACTCTATCATTGTGAATCTCTTCCTCAACTCCTGTACGTGATGCAGATAAGGGAGTATCTTGGAATTCTTGGTTGCCCATTCTTCTTGGACCTGATGTATAAGCAGGTCTGAATCCCTAATCACTAGCAACTCTTGAACGTTCATGTCAATAGCTAACTTGAGCCCTAAGATGCAGGCTTTGTATTCGGCCATGTTGTTGGTACATGGGAATCTGAGTTTCGCAGACACCGGATAATGCTGACCGGTTTCTGATACTAGGACTGCTCCTATGCCAACTCCTTTGAAGTTTACTGCTCCATCGAAAAACATTCTCCAACCGTCATAGGATTCTGCGATATCTTCTCCTATAAAGGATACCTCCTCATCAGGAAAATACGTCTTCAGAGGCTCGTATTCTCCATCCACAGGGTTTTCAGCGAGGTGATCTGCTAATGCCTGTCCTTTGATTGCTTTCTAAGTCACGTAGATGATGTCGAATTCACTCGGCAGGATTTGCCATTTGGCCAGCTTGCCAGTGGGCATGGGCTTCTGAAAGATGTACTTCAGCGGATCCATTCTTGATATGAGATACGTAGTATAGGCGCAGAAATTGTGCCTCAGCTTCTGAGCTACCCAAGTCAGAGCACAACAAGTGCGTTCCAACAGAGAATACCGGGCCTCGTACGGGATGAACTTCTTGCTGAGATAATAGATGGCATGTTCCTTCCTCCCCATTTCATCATTTTGCCCAAGAACGCAACCGAACGCTCCATCCAACAGTGCAAGGTAGAGTAGTAGGGGTCTACCTGGTTCAGGTGGAAACAAAATTGGTGGTGTTGACAGGTACTCCTTCATTCTGTCGAAGGCTTTCTGAGAATCATCAGTCCATTTGGTAGCGGCGTCCTTCTTCAACATCTTAAAGGTCGGCTCACAAATGACAGTGGACTGAGCTATGAACCGGCTGATGTGGTTATGTCTTCCCAAGAAACTCATAACTTCTTTCTTGTTCTTTAGTGGTGGCAATTCTTGGATGGCTTTAACCTTTGATGGATCCAGTTCTATTCCTCGGCGACTCACAATGAACCCAAGAAGTTTTCCGGCGGGAACCCCGAATATACACTTGGCGGGGTTCAGCTTCAGATTGTACCTTCTTAGTCTGTTGAAGAACTTCCTTAGATCCTCCGTGTGGTCAGTGGCTCTTTTGGATTTGATGATGACGTTGTCTGCATATACCTCGATTCTTTGTGTATCATGTCATAGAAAATAGTAGTCATGGCCCTCATGTAGGTGGCCCCAGCATTCTTTAACCCGAATGGCATCATCTTGTAACAATACATTCCCCATGGCGTAATGAAAGCGGTTTTCTCCGTTTCTTCCTCATCCGTCCATATCTGATGATACCCAGCAAAACAATCGACGAATGACTACAGTTCATGCTTGGCGCAGTTGTCAATTAGAATGTGTATGTTTGGCAAGGGGAAGTCGTCCTTCGGACTGGCCCGATTGAGGTCCCGGTAGTCGACACAGACTCTAACCTTCCCGTCCTTCTTAGGTACTGGCACAATATTGGCTAACCACATTGGATACTCTACTACCCTGAGAACCTTGGCTTTGATTTGCTTGTGACTTCTTCCTTGATTTTCAAACTCATGTCAGGTTTGAACTTCCTGAGCTTCTGCTTTACCGGTGGACATGTTGGATCGGTTGGCGATTTGTGAGCTACAATAGATGTACTGAGACCAGTCATATCATCATACGACCAGGCGATTATGTCCTCATATTCCCTTAGGAATTCCGTGTACTCTTCCTTTTCTGATGGTGACAGATGAACACCGATGTGCATTTCTTTGACATTTTTTGTATCTCCCAAGTTAACAACCTTAGTCTCATCCAAGTTGGACTTAGGTCTATTTTCTAAATCCCTAACTTCTTTAACAACCTCTTCTGGTATATCATCTTCTTCTGAGTCTATATCCGTTTGTTGCGTTGTCTCGTTGCAAGTCACAATCGTCGGTTCATCAAGATAAGTAATAGTAATGTTGTGTAAATAAAGTAAATGATGAAAAGTAATAAGAGCGAGATTTATAAGAAACAGAAATGCTTTGATAAATTTCATAATTGTTTTGAACATTGGAGCTCTTATTTCGAAATTAAAATGCGGGAAGAAAGCCAACTAGCAAAAATAAAGATGATGCATGGTGCTTTGTTCAGCCTTGCTACCCCGAAGCTTTCCGGGCCCTGGTGGTTCTGATGGACCAATTGTTGAGGCGTGCTCCTCGGCTCACGGCTTGTATGGAAGGGCCTTCCTCCCCTTCCTCCTCGAAAATGACGCAACAGTCCATGTTATCATCTTCCAAAAACAAATTCCTCATTGCTGCCTGTGCTTCCTCTTCTTCTGCCCATATATGACTTCGGCTGGCTGGAAAGTCTGCTCCAGGCGAGGTATCGGATGCTCCAGNTTTTCACATAACGGTTGCAAGCAACTGAAGCAAAAGAAGTTAAAGAAGTTGAAAGTTGGGAAGAAAGCAATTTTAAAGTTCTGAAAATAAACAAGTAAAAGGAAGGTTTTTACGTAATTGATGCAAGTAATTGAAGTAAAAGAAAAGTTAAAGAAACTGAAAATTGAGCTGTTTCTTTTTTTAAAAAAAAAGAAATTCTGAAAGATTAAACAAGTAAAGGGAAGGGGGGTCCTAGGTTTATAAATAATATGGATCACCCCACACAATACCCGGTAACCGTTTATACACGTGGTGTTATCGCATGGTCATCATATCCATATCTACCCTTTCCCACCCTGTTAAGGTATTAAAGCACATAATAGTCTCGTTACTTATTGCATGCTATTACCCGTCCCAATCCTATCAGTCCGGAGGCATTTGGGACTACTAGTCCTAAAGGGGGAGGGAGATTTGGGGCTTTTCAGAGTTTAAAAGGATAAAATTCTAAGGTGACAAACAAAAACACATAAAGCAGATATGGGAAACACATAACAGTTAAAAAGGCTCAGACAGGCCTCCTCACTTAAAGACAGATTGTTTAGCATGTCTTGCACGTACTTGTTATGGTCTGAATTGACTACAAACGTTAAGGCAGGGTGATTTATCACATATTTTTATATAAGAAGTCCGAATTAGGCCTGCCTGCTGGTTGTAATTATCAAAGATTGGTGCAGTTGATTAATTACTTAATGGCTTGCCTAGGTGAAACATATAGGCATGATATCTAATAATGCAGGAGTACACTGATTTTAAAAAAGGCTTGCTGATTATAGAAAAACATAAGTTCTGCGACTATTGGGTATCGTTACCACTGATTTTAGACTTGTAGACGATTCAGATTCAGCTGGTTACTCCTATAGGCATGCTTTCTAAGCGTGGTTGGTTTGAAAAAAAGCATTTATAGAAATGCAGGAGTCCTATAGGCATGGTATCTAGAAGGCAATTTGTTATTTAAACCTATAAACTGTTTGCCTAGTGATAGATTTTTATGCAGAATTTAAGAGATCCTATAGACATGTTCTCTATATGAGATACAGAAATGCAGAATCCTATAGACATGTTCTCTATATGAGATGCAAAAATGCAGAATCCTATTGACATGTTCTCCATATGAGATGCAGAAATGCAGGAACTATTGACATGTTCTCTATATGAGATGCAGAAATGCAGGAACTATTGATATGATATCTATATATGAAAGACAGAACTTATAGACATGATTTCTAAAATGCAAAAGTGCAGAAAACCTATAGGCCAGGATTTCGAGAATGCAGAAACAAAAGCAGGATACGATTGCAGAAGTAAATACCTAAGAGCATGATATCTACCGTTATGCATACATGAGTGACCCTTCCCTTTTCACTAAAACCCCCATAAGTTATTACAAAATTATTACAAACCAGAACGAATCAAGAAGAGTAAAATTACATCAGAAATTAGGGTACAACCAAGGAGAGCCTGATTCAGACTCCAGGCCTGAAATATGAAATAAACCAACTCCAAAGATCCAATTTCCAAAGCCTTTCTCATTTTCTGGGTGTGTCAGAGTTCCCAAGAGCCTCATGAACTCCGGGCAGTTCTCACACCCAAATTCATTACAGAATTGAATTATAGTGCAGTGTGGAAGGGCCAACCCTCAAATGTCCAAGTTCAGAGGGAACTCAAGGTCCCTAAAGTAAGGCTCATAGGAGAGGGGCAGAACTTAGAAACTAAGAGTAAGTGTAAGTGCAAAAAGGGGTTTAGGGGAAAGTCAAGACAAGCTAGTGGTCATACCCAGCAATTGAAAGTGCTGGCACACCCCAACCAGCCTGTTAGCCACATTGTTTGGGAGTTAGGATCCTTTAAAGGATCAAGCACAGACATGAACAACAATTTGGATGCTGCCATGCCTGAACCTTAACTCAAACACATAGAGGGAATAGAGGTATGGGGATTCACAGCAGAAAACGGATGCAAAGAGGACAACATACATATGTAACACTAAGCATAGACAGCAAAGTAGACAGGATGATAGAAGCTGTGAAATAAACACATTGGGATGAGGCTGAAACTTAAATTAGAACATACCAGTTTCAGGGAAACAAGAAAGTAAAAGCAATAGTCTTGTAAAGCCAAATTGCAAGCAAATAGTCAGAATATCTCAGAAAAGAGTAGAGTGTTGGGTGAAGCGTAAGAGTATTGAAATTGAAAGTAAGTAATGTCTGTTAGAGTATTGAACTCAAGGTGTCTTAAAGTGCTGAAAGGTCGTGCCCTTTATAGTGCAGAGAGCAAGTAAGAAAAAGGTAAGAAAATAGTTTTGAAATCAATTACATAAGGTCTCCCTTTAATTAAGGGATTCTGATTTCAAACGGGCAGAATAAATAAGGAAAGAATTTGATCAAAATCTTTTCCAAAGTAGTACAAGAAGGGCAAATACACAGAAAACTATTTAAGGAAAGAGTTTGATAGCAACACGGTTTGTGCAAATAAGGAAAGGCAATCAATCAACAGCCAGTAAAAATCAGAAATTGAGTTTTGGTATGAATGAATCCAACCAGAAAAGGTGAAGAAAGGTTTAATTAAAGAAAATCAGTAACAATCAATCGAACCTTATTAAAAGGAATTTTGAATCAATCACAAATTGGCAAAACCTTTTTTGAAGGAAGAATTCCTCATATATAAAGCATACAGACATGTCAAACAAGAAAGAACTGTCATGCTAATTAGAAAGAATCTAGTATAGAAAAGTTCAGAGTCACAAACAAAGAGGCTCAAATTCAGTACATAGACTCAGACTTAGTTTGAGAGAATCCGGGGTTCCATAATAGAACCCTAGTCCACACACAAGATCAAACTCGCCAAAAACCCCAAATCCTAGGGTTTTCAACTCGAATCAGATGCAGAGACGAGAAGACAAATAACTGAAACGGGCTCAGAGGTCTCTTTCAGAGACTCATGAGAAAACAAACAGGTAAAATAGCAGGTTCGAAACAAATAGAGTGAAGAAACTGATTTAAAGCATAAAGAACATGTTTTAAGAAAAGCTTGGAACTTAAACAAGTTCAGAAGTCAAAGAGGTAGTATAAACTTAAGGAAACAGTAGATGAAACATGTTTAGAAAGAACTCAAACAAAGTCCAGAAGAAGGAAAATAGAGAACTAAGAGCTTAGTAGAAAATACAGTAAAGGAACACAGGGGTAAACGAACACATAAGATAAACGTGTGAAAACATGATATAGAAACCAGTAGAAGAAAGAACGGAGCACAATAGAAGAATATGCATAATAAGGCAAACATAAGAACACGGGAGAAGGGCATGCGAGGTAGAAAAGAGAACATAAAAACATAGCATAGACAGATTCACACAAAGAAAAGAAGAAGAGGAGTCAGAAAATATTTTAATTTTTTTTCAGAAACCCTAAATCGAAGAGAAACAAATTTTGAAAGAAAAGATTTGGGAAAACGTTTTAAAACTCCAGTAGAAGACAGATATAGAATAGATCTAAGGAAACAAACAGAGAAAACCTCGAATAGCTTAGGTTTTAGAGAAACCCTAGAAATGAGAAAGGCTTGGAAGAAAGTCCGATCTTGAGTCGGAGAGGTCAGAAATAGGCTCCTGATGCTTGGATACGCCGGAGCGAGGCCGAAGAGGCCTCAAAGCCATGGATCTGAGAGGATTTGAAAGAACACCATCGAGGTCAGACCTCGAAACTTTGAACACCCAGGGTTTAAAGGTGGAGGGGGTGAGTACAGGCCATCCATGGCCTGAGAAGTCATGGATTCCGGTGAAAGTGCGGTTGAAAAGGGCAGAAGATGACTAGGGTTTCGAGGAACCTTCGAGAGAGTTTTGGGAAAGGAGAGTGTTTGAAGGTGGCTGAGAGATGGAAATGAGGGGATTAGGGTATGGTCGGTGGGTTAAAAATGTTAAGGGGTGATCGTGGCCGTTGATCAAAACGATCAACGGCTTGGATTAAAAAAAAAAGGCCAGGCGGGTTTATTGGTCGGGTCGGGGGGTCGGGTTACAATTGAGATTGGGCTGGTCTTAGGATTGGGTCAATTGGAGGGGTCAATTTGGCTATAATTGAAATAAATTGGGGCTATATACTAAATAGCCAGTTTTTCCCTTTTTATTTTATAAAAAATAGCAAAAATGATTCTGAAATTAGATTAAAAGTACTGAATCAGTAAATACTATATAAATATTAATTTAAAAATATTGGAACAAAATTTATAATTATAAAATGCTATTAATCTTAAAATAGGCTAAAATTGCAATTATATGTAATTTAGCTTTTAAAATACCAAATAAATTTGTAAAAAATATACAAAAATTACCTTAACTATATTTTGGTATAAATATGGGAAATAAAACAAATTATCCACCAAAATGATAATTTTGGGAATAATTATTGGTTTTTATACTGCTAAAATGGGCAATAAATTGATTTTAAAAATCTTTTAGAAATTAGGAAAAATACTAAAACACTTTGGCATGCTTATATATGCATGCATATGTTATTTTGAAAATATATATATAGGGAAAAATTGGGTATCAACAGAAACTAGGTAAAATAAGGCATGAATCATAATAGTATAGTAATTATGGAACTCAGAATCAATTAGAGCAAAATCAGTACAAGCACTCCCATAATTTAAGGGAAGTAGTTCAAACGGTAAGGACAAGTAACAAATAAGGAAAGAAATCATTGTACGACCAACAAGGAAAGATTTCAAATTCAGTAAGTATAGGGTAAACAATTAGGGCTAAGTTCCGAAAACTCTAATTATGGAGATGTCAGTAAGAATAAAAAACCAATGTGGAAAAGGTACACAAATCAATTAAATTGAGTAGATAGGGTAGGAATCGAAGGATTAAGGGAAAGTGTTCAAATCAGACCAAGAAACAGGAAAATCAGAATCAATTAAAAGAAAATCATGAGTCAATGTTTTGCATATTAATAAAGTAAGACATAGATGGTTAAGAGTCGACATACAACTCTAGCAAACATGAGAGTCAAACAATACTAATTCAATGAGAAAGAGGCAAGTTTTGAACAGTTAGGATGAACACAAGCACATGGAATCAGTGTAAGTTTAGGCTAAGAAACTGAGTAGAAACATATCAAGGCAAGATAGTCACGAAAAATCACAGAAACTCAAAAACGAGAAACCGGCCAGTCATGCTAATACACAAAAACCAAACAAAGAACCCCCTAAAAAATTAGGGCTTTCAACATAGACGAGTTAAAGATGTAGCAAACTCATAGAATCAGTCAAGATATGCAAGACATATAAGTTAAAACACAGAGAATGGCTCGTATTAGTAGAGCCAACTATATTTATAATTCCATCCAAACATTCCCTAATTGCTCTACTCTGCTGGAGTCAACACTTATCTAATTTATTCAGGTTCATAATATGGGAAGTGTAATGTAAATGTCACGACCCAAAATTCCTTCGAATGAGTCGTGATGGCACCTAATCTCTAAAATTAGGTAAGCCTAACACATACCGAAAGGATAACAGGTTCTACTAAACAACTATTAAACGTAAACCGAAAATTTCTAAATAAACCAATAGTCTCAACACGATACAATATCCTAAAACCATTAGTACAAGTCATAAGACTATCGAGAAGTAATTATACATACTCAATACATCATTGTTCAAGAATAAAAGGAAACAATGGAAATAAACACAATAGAAGGTGGCTTCGGAGCCTTCGAAAATCCAACAAGTGTACCATGAAGTATCCATCCGCACAAGCATAAGTCTCAAAACCATCTCGATCTGAAGTACCTGGTTCTGCACAAAAATGTGCAGAAGAGTAGCATAAGTACACCACGGTGGTACCCAGTAAGTATCAAGCATAACCTCGGTAGAGTAGTAATGAGGCCAGGTCAAGACACCTACCGAACATGTAAACCTATGCAGGATATGACTTAAAGCTAATAAGGAAAGAATATCAATGTAATGCCAATAGTAGAAAAAATTCAAATTACAAACAACATTGAAGATAAGGGGAACACGAATGGCAATGAGAAATAACTAGGTAATTAAGCAACCACATAGATGGGATACTGATAGAGTACGAATGGGTCCAAGTAGAGATAACGATGTCAACTCAACCCATCAAATCATTTCTAATACTCGAATTTCAACAATTCTACTTCTCGTAATCTCATATCAAAACTCACAACTTCCAAACCTTTAACACACATGGCACCTTGTGCCCATATTTTCCATCTCACTTCGCATGGCAAAATCCACATGCTACTCGGTACAAAATATCCATCTCAAAGGCTAATTAGGATGTTCAAGAGATTTATTTATGTATCGTAAAGTAAAATTACAGTTTTTGGACCAAGTAGGAAATCAATGACTAAATGAGTTTATTTTAGAAATCATTTGGGTGAAGAAAATAACATTTTCAAATAAAAATACAGCATTGGATAAGCTACTGAATTTAATATAGAATTTATAACTTAAAGCATAATAAAAATTCTTTTTAAAGTAAAGTAAAGACATCACACATGGTAAGAAGATTAAGTTGAGAAATCAATTAAAGTAAAATATGACAGTCAAAAAAATAGTAAAGTACCGAATAAAATTAGTTTTAACTTAAAAGCCATATAAGGTAAACATGTTATTAATTCTTTTATTAAAATCGTTATGTTACCACAACTCAACAGAGTATGAGATAATGACTCAGCATAGTAAATTCATCTAGAAAATAAATTCACCAAATAATAGTGATAGGAAAGGAAAACAGGGAATGACGGCAAGGCAGTAAACTAATGGAACAACTCAATTCTCGAACACCAGTAAAAGAAACAAGAAATACCAATCCTTAGAGTCTCGTACGAAAGAATCGAAGCCAACACAATACAACAAGGAAAAAAACACGTAAACTGTTGTGGCGCGCAACCTGATCCCACCGTACAACACTATCCACCCTTATCCCACCATGCTATATCAATAATAATAAATAAATATATGTTGCGGCGTGCAACCCGATCGCACCATATAATCAGAGTCCACATCATAATCCACCCTTATTTCACCTGTTGTGGCGTGCAACCCGATCCCACCGTACGATAACAATATTATTTACCTTGAAAATGGTAATTACAATTAGATTTGATTTTGTGGTTCTAAAAATACGTGATTTATTTTTATGCTAGTTGTTAGGCAGTAGATGTTAAGTGTGAGACTAGAAACAAAGTAAGAGCTTGAAGATAGTGTGATACGCAAACCAAGTGACCGAGAATCGGGGCCTCGAGCTAGGTTATACGGGGCCTCGGGGTTGAGCTAAACATTGGGCTGTGGACAGTCGACGTAAAACTAACAGTTCTAAGGGCTTGATGAGGGCTCTTTATGATCAATGATGAGTAGTAAATGAAGAACAATCAATGAAAACACAATAAATGCAAGTAATGTAATAAATGTAAGCACTAGAATCAAGGGAGAATGTGTTTAAGTTAGAGAGCAGAGAATGTTCTAGTTCTAGTATTGAATGTTGTGTGTTACAAAATGATAAGGATCCCTTTTACAGGATCCCCTTTATATACGAGGGGGAATCCCAACATGGTACAAATGCATTTATTACAAAGATATACACATAAAAGAGAGTACATTTCAAAGAAAACAGGCCACACAGCACGTGCCGTGGTGTTTGGCTTCCCATCTATCTTTGGACAGATCTCGCCACTTACGCTCATCATAAGTTGAGCAAGCTGCCAGTTTTCGAGTCCAATCAGCCAGATCGGGGACCTCGTGTGGCAGCCACAGGATCGGTGTAGAGAAGGAAAGGAAAATATCTTTATGGAGTCTGCCTCCACCATGAACAAAATGATAAAAACACAAATGTACCACTTACGTGTGAGATTCCATTTCTCAAGAAATGGCAGAAACTCTACAGGGATAATATTGACAGTCCACACTCGAACAAATCGACTCATCCACCCTCGGTCCCCATATTCTTCATTACTGGTAATAAAGGGCCGGGTGGATCGACGTCGTAGAGTAATCAAGCCTCGGTAATGCAAGGATTGGTACAATCTGATAAGATGGCCGAGGGTGAACTCGAGCCCGGCTTTATCCGCACAGTACCTTATCATCAACACTATCCTCCAAAATGACGGGTTAACCTGTGCCAGGGTAACCTGATATCTTCTACAAAACTCAAGCACGACCCTATCGAGAGGGCCCAGTGTAAAGGGGTACGTTTATACATTCAAAAACCCGTCGACGTGGGCCAAGATGCTCTCTTCCAGGGAAGGTACCTACAGTACTACCTTTTCTCCCCATCCGCAGTCTTTCCTGACTGCCTCAAGGTGTTCCTCCCCTATTGATGAGACGAACCTCGACGCATGCTCCTAATGGCCCTGAACATTGGGAGGTCTCTCTAACGTAAAGTCCCTCCTCGAGAGAAAGCACCTCGAAGGTAGCTTACGGATGTCGGCGGGGTACCACCGACCAAGCGCGAAGCAGAGACAGAACTCTCCTCTCTTTGGTGAACAGATTTTGATGTAGCAGCCATGGCTGTGGTAAAATAAGAAAGGGAAGATGAAGACTTGGGCCAAAGCTTTGAGTTGAAATGGTAAAAGAATTGGCGCAAGGAAGAAGGGCTCTATAAAAGGGATAGTCACTCAAAAGTAGTGGAATCCTCTGATAAGAAGAAAGCAAGCACATATATAGGGCAAGCGGTGACTATTCACCTACTCTATAAGGACAATTAATTCTGACTATGTCAGTGCCACTTCTGGGGAAGTGTACCGGTGGGACCACCCCGGTCACTTTGCAATCGTGCCATACGAATGACGCTGTCATAAAACACTCGAGGGGTCAAGATTCCCATATCGATCTAGCCTCGAGATGGTGCCCGATCTCGAGGATATCTGCCACTACAAAATGGGCCCAGGAAGAGCTAACAGTCTAGCCTCTAAAAGAGCCAACATAAAAAGTCAACAGACTAGCTTTACATAAGCAGTGAAAAATAAATTTGAAGACTTAGAACAAAAGGATCTCTTTGCATTCTCAAAAAATTCATTTACAGAATGTGTCTTTACAAAACTCCCCCGAGGAGCCCATACACAAAAGGAAGAAAAGAAGGAGCAGAAAGGACGACGTGAGGCTATTCCTCACCTTTGCTACCGATTGAATCACTTCCAAAGTCCTCATTTGAAGTAGTTGAAGGCGCTGATCTTTCCTCCAAGGTTCTGGCTTTCTCGATCTCAACAGAGAGATCGACACCTTCGGCACTTGCTTCCTCGAAGGCCTGCCTCCGAGCTTGCAGACGAGCATAAGCAACGGCCCGAGCCAACTTCTGCTCGGCCTTCTCGAATATATCCCTAGCTCGAGCGTTTACAGTGGCAACATCTCTCTTGTACAAGGACGGATCATCATCGGCTCCCACCTTAGCCGCAGATAATGCAGTGATCTCCTTCTGAGCACATCGAAGAAGATCCTGGGTCGAGGCCAACTCTCCCTGAAAAAGATCTCTCTCCGAGGTCATAATCTCATTCTGCCTTTTCAGCTCGAAGATCTCCGTGTCCTAGGCTACAACCTCTTCCCGAAGTTGCCCCACCAGGGCATCATTTTGCCCAATCTGCAAAGGTGGAACAAGATAGTAATCATCAAGTTATAAGAATGAAAAAGATAAGCACAAGAATGTCGTGTTACCTGCTTGGCAAAGCTAGTTAGTTCCTGGTGCACCCCCTCCAACCTCGCCCGAAGCTCACCCAACTCCTCTTCCTTTCGGGTGGAGGAAGCCTTCGACTTATTTAGCTTCGAGATGAGCTTCTCGAGTTCCTTCTCACGGCATGAAAGCTCATCATGGAGCTTAGAAAAGGCATGGTCATACAACTTCTTGACCTATGACAAAAGCAGAAAAGTTGAGAAAACAAGGCAAAAGCTTGAAGCGCAAACGGTATGTCGGGAATATTGCCTGCTGTTGAAGCTTCTCGGCCTCCTCGAGAGCAACGAGGGCGTCGAGGTCTGTATCCACGTCGATGCCAGCAAAGTAGTCTCCGAGCATATATTCCCCTCCATGAGAGGCCCTTACATCGGCGGTATCCGGGTCCTGTGCATCCTTAATTTCCCCCGGCGAAAATGAAGGGCCCAAATTAAAGCCACCCAGGGCATTAATTTCTCTAAGGGTCTCATCTTGCCCCCAAGGAGCTTCGGGTTCAGGCCCTCCGGAATCGCCAGCCGAGGGATCATCAGTGCGGACTGTACCATGTCCGACTTGAAACTCGGGGACTGTGCCCGAACCGTCCTCGAGGGTCTCCTTATCACGGGTTTGCTCCTCATCAGCCATCCCCGATTCGGCAACCTTGCACCCAATAGCCTGTGGAGCATCCACTCCCCGTCTCGCCCTTTTTACCAAAGGGTGATCATCACCATCATCACCTTCATCTTCGGTGCGGGGACTTTCCATAGGAGCCGAAGTTGAGACCGTGGCGTCGGCCCGAGGCCTGCGAACTTTAGGTTTCTCTGATTTGGAAAACTCGGCAGATGCCTCCTTCTTCCTCTTCTTACCCTTGCCGGGTTTCGAGGTCCCTTCCTCACCACCAGAAGACGGTCTCATCAATACACCATCCCCGAGGCCTACATAAGTGTGATACATCAAACTTACCACCATAAAAGATACTCATAAGGAAACATGGTAAAGATAGCAATAAAAAGCATACCGTGGTTCGTAGCCTGCCACCGAGTTCTGGCCAAGTCACGCCAAGAACGCTCGATATAAGGGAAAGCGGAATCCAACTGTCCGATCCATCCCGATAGGTTTTGAACCGCGCCGGGGTACCAAACAGTGGTTGCTCAATCAAAAGAAAATCATTTTCAGAAGGGGAAGAAGGGGCAATAAAATGTGCTCGAGATAGGGGCACTTACGCTTTATATTCCATTCCTCCGGGAATGGCATCCTATTAGCCGGGATGATGTCCGAGGTCCTCACTCTGACAAAGCGGCTCATCCACCCTCGGTATTTATCCTCATCGATGCTTGAAAAGAACATCTTCGTGGATTGAGGATGAAGCTTGATCAGACCTCGAAAAAGACGGGGGCTATATAATCTGACCAAGTGAAGGTCATACCCTCGACCCGGTTGGAAAAATATCGGAGCATGTAAATGATCCTCCAGAAAGAAGGATAGATCTAGCCGAGTGTCACCCGGTACTTACGACAAAAGTCGAGAATCACCGGATCTATCGACGGGGAAGAAGGATCTGAAAAATCTATGGGACCCAGAGTAAAAGGGTATGTGTATACGCTGAGGAAGCCAGCTTTGTGGTCTACTATGCTTTCCTCAGGATTGGGGATTTCTACTAACATTGTCTCCCCCCATCGGCAGTCTTCCTTCACTCTATGCGTATCGGTCACCACGCTGATGTACGGAGACACGTGCTCATATCCGGTGTAGAAGGGGGATTTCGATGGAAAAATTGGAGACCGTATCGAATTGGCCGGGAGTACATTGCTCGACAGTTGGGGGTACTTTTGGTTTACCCCTGGATGGGCGAGACGAAGAAGTAGTGCCCTCTTTCTGAGGTACCGTTCCAGAGGTTCTAGCCATGACTATAAAAAAGGTTTCTGAGAAAGAAAGTGAGGAGGCAAGCGCTGAAGGGAAAAGAATGTAGAAGATGGTGAACTTAGCTCTAGAAACTTAAAGATGTTGTAAAAGTATGAATGACAAAATGATTGAGGTGTTTATAGAAGCCATATGGGCAGCGTTTGAGGAGCGGAAAGGACGAACCAATAGCGTTTTGTGGGTTTCTCGATAGTCATGTTGACAGCAACCCCTGCACAGTCTTTGAGTCATCGCATTTAATGCTCTGACGGGCTGACGTCATGGTGGTGGTATCGAAGAAGTAAGAGTTCAAGACCGTTTATTATCATTTTTATTCTAAGAAACACGGGGACTATCTGTATACGGTAAAAATTAGAGGGTCCAATTTTATGGTCATTATGACGCTTCATAAGCATGTATCCAGGAGGCTCGAGGTTCGACCCCGAGGGTTCTCAGTGCTTGACCTCGGGGCAGTGCAAATCGGTAGTTATGATAGACAAACGGGATGTTCCCAGGGCACGTGGTTAAAGCTGACCAAACCTATTAGGCTAGTACAAGCCCGTACCGTGGCATTAAATGGCTGTACCACATTGCAGAATTTTCTGAGATGATACCGTGCCCCCTTGGAGAGGAGGAAGGATCGTCGGCTTCGGGGTCGAGGAATGATAAAAAACGGAAGGAATCTTCGAATGACGAAGATGCTCATAGCGAGGCAAGCCTTGCTCGGAGGCTTAAAGGAGATGTATCAACTAAGCTTGCAGCACCCGAGGCTTCTAGCCTCGGAAGAATGGCTCCTCCTTTGCCGCCGTCTTCTTTTCCTGTCGAAGGTACTTCAAGGGATACAGGTTTTCTACCGTCGTCCTCATCTCCTGTCGAAGGTACTTCGAGGGATGTTCGAGGCCAGGGGCCGCCTGAATCAAGTGGGGTCTCGAGCGACCATGTCCCCACCGGGACCGATTCAACTAGGGCCGGTGAGACCGAGCCAGTAGATGCACGCTCAACCTTTGAGGAGGCTCAGCGGCTTTGTTCTGTGGTGAGCTTTGGTTGACTTTGTTGGTTTTTTGATTTTGCATTTTCATTTTCTCATTGAGGTTCTTTTTCATAGGCCTTTGACAAGATCAAGTCCGAGTTGCTCCGCCGTGAAGCCAGGCTGCGAAGAGCCTTGGACGAGGAGAAATCCCTCAGGCTTCTTTGTGATAAAAAGGCAAAGGAGTCGGTATACCTGCGTTACAAGGCGAGTCAAAGCCGGAACTACGAAAGCTACCTCGAAAGACAGGTAACCTTTGTTTCGAGGGGATGCACGTTTCTTCTCCTTTCCTCGGAGATTAACATATTGATACTTCAGTTGCAGAGGAAGATGGAAGACCTGGAACACCTTTGGGGTGAAGTTGGTCAGGCCAAGCATGAGTGTACTGAGCTAAAGGCTCAGGCAGATGCCCAAGTTGCGGCCAAGAAGAATGCTTTGGCCAAGGCTTCTGCCCTCGAGATGCAACTCTGGAATGCTCATGAAAACAACTTGGTCCAAACAAACATGATTGCAAGGCTCGAATCTGACCTTTTGAAGATGAAGGCCGAGGTCATGGATGCCCGGGCTGAAGCTGAAGAGATTCGAGCTAAGGCTGACAAGAAAGTGGCCGTCTATTTAAAAGATACTGTCGATGCTCGGGATGAATTGAGAGGGGCTTCCGATCGGGAGAGCGGAAATAATGAATATGCCCGGTGTAGATCTCGGAGGGAAACTCTCGAGGAGATCCATGCTAGGGGCTTCGATCTCTCGGAAGAGATAGCGCAGGTGAAGAAGGATGAATACGACGCCAAGTTCCTTGTGTCTGATGCCGAGGATAATAAGGAGGAGGCTGATGGAGTCGTAGTCCCCGAGGGGAAGTAGACTAGGCCTTTCCTTGCGTGTAATGCTTTTTAGAGAACATTGTAAATGAAGATTTGTACTCTTTCATATATACTTATAAAAGGAAGCCTTTTGGTTTCATTTTTCATGAATTTCCCTTTGCTTGTGTATGTCTTTCTTTGCTCTAAATTTTGACGTTTGTCAATGATTAGCCAGATGAACTGGACTTCGAGGTAAAACCCTCAGGTTTACAAATCGACCCTGAGGCTTGTTGGGCTGGCTCGTAGGCTCTTACGCATTTGCCCTTAGGCGTTTTTTAGTTAACTGTTTCGGGCTCAGTCTTTGAGTCAGATTTTGACTCGAGCTCATCGACCCTTAAGTTTTTGAATTTTAGGTTGGCTCTTAGGCTCTTACGCGTTGGGTCGGTACGACCTGTAATATAGGTTGGCGCTAGGCTCTTACGCGTTGGGTCGGTACGACCTTTTATATAGGTTGGCGCTTAGGCTCTTACGCATTGGGTCGGTACGACCTTTTATATAGGCTGGCGCTTAGGCTATTACGCATTGGTTGGTACGACCTTTTATGTAGGCTTTATTCCTCCCTCGTTAAAGTCTTTTTGAAGTTTTTGTGTTCGCCCAACTCTTCGACGGCTCGATAAGAACCTCGATTGTGAACCGTTATGCAGCGATAAATGAGCACCTCGGGAAGTTTTGCTCGATGGCTGAATTATTTCGAAGCCTGTTGTTTGGAGCTGATATGATCGAAGCTCTTTTGCTTATGCCGAGGGTAGACTGATTAACCGGTTCTTTTCGAAGTATTTTCAAAGTAATTTGAAGGCCTGTGATTTTATAGCGACGGTCGGGCGTCCCCGAGTCGCGTAAGTTTGGCCGGAGCCTTGTGACCGTAGTCATTGTGTTTGGCCGTAGCCTTTCAGTCCCCGAGTGAAGTAGTTTCAGCGTTTACATCGAGGGTATGCCTTTTTAGGGGTCTTACAAGTTCGAATATATAGCCTTAACTTTAAGATCGGGATTATGCCTTTTGTAAGGTCTTATAATTTTTAACATGCCTTACTTGAGGTCTTACAAATTTGGTTACTTGGTACAAGTGTAACTCATGCCTTGCTTGAGGTCTTACAGTTTTGGTGCAATTCATGCCTTGCTTGAGGTCTTACAGATTTGGTATTGCCTTATGGAGGTCTTATACTGCTAATAATGCCTCATGGAGGTCTTACATTTTCTAGTATTGCCACTTGGAGGGCTATCTGGCTCGAGGTTGCCCGCTTGGGATCTTACGGCCTTGAGTTTCTGATAGCTCGATGGGATGACAGTCGGCGACAATCCCCGAGACATCGAAAGTTTTTCGACTCTGGAGCCATTCTTTGTAAACTTGTTGTTGCCTCATTGAGGGCTTATGAGTTCGAAGTTTCCGACCCGGAGGTCATATGGCTTCGAGTTTTTGACGTCAATCCCCGGGTGTTCGGGAAATTTCTGGCTCTGGAGCCGTTTCTTGTAAAAATAGCAGACTTCTTTTGAAGAGCAAAGCGTTTTGATGGAAGAAAAAGTATTCTTTGATTACTTGGCAGAAGTATACATGTTTTCATTGTCAAGGGCTCGGTTATTCTATCCGGACACGGTTCGTTCGACTGTTTGGCCCGATACATCATTTTCCTGTCGAGACCCTTTTTGGCTCATCTTGACTTCTTCGAGGAGGTGATCTCCCGGGGGAATGCCCCCAGTATTCGAGGTTGATTTAAGAGAAGCCTTGAATACTTTTTAAGTTCTCCTTAGGTAGCATATAGATGTTTCCTCGTTAAAAACCTTGCCGGTAAAACCCTTCTTGGGATAAAACCCGATCGAAGAAAAAGAGTGCAACGCATGCTTTAAAACCTAAGGTCTTCAAGCTGGAAAGCGCTTCAATTGTTCTGATCGGACACCTGCACACAGGTTAGTGTATGATGTAAAATAAAAAGGGAGACGATTATACCTTAGTGGTGATGGCACTTCGAGCCCCGATGTGCTTCAACCGTTTGCTCCGTAGACGCGGTACGGTCCTTTACTTGTTTATTCGGGTGTAGCCGAGAATGTATCTCGTGATTTCTACTTCCCTGTTTGCTTATCCTTTAGCTCCTTCGATGTTGAAGGTGTCGATGCCGGTGCCACATCGTGTACTGCGAACATCTCTCTTGCTGCATGCTGTTCTCCGTGCACAGTTTTTATTCCCTCCTTTGTCGGAAATTTCATCATTTGATGAAGAGTTGATGGTACTGCCCTCATGCAGTGTATCCATGGCCTTCCGAGCAAGGAGTTGTACCTCATGTCTCCTTCGTTGACATGAAACTTGACATTTGGGTTGTGCCGGCCACGTTGACCGAGAGGGTGATTTCTCCTTTCGTTGTTTTGCTCTCAATGTTGAATCCGTTGAGGACTCGAGAGGCGGGCACGATCTAGTCGAGCAGTCCGAGCTGCTCCACCACCCTCGACCTGATAATATTGGCCGAGCTACCTGGATCCACAAGCACACGCTTAATTTGAAATGTATTCACATACCAATGCATCGTTATGAGGCTGAGACAGTGTCTCGATGTCCTCGTCGCTGAATGTGAGAGCATCCTCGGGTATGTAACCTCGAGTTCGCTTCTCCCTGGTGATGTATATTTTTGTTCTTTTTTCAATGGGTTCTTGCGGGATGTCGATGCCTCTAAAGATCATGTGGATGACATGTTGTGGCTCGTCTGCTTCATTTTTCCTGTTCGCCTCTCTTTCCCGAAACTAGTTTTTGGCTCGGTCGCTGAGGAACTCTCGGAGGTGCCCTTTGACCGTGTGTGCCGTAAAATTCGCACACCAAGTTAGGGTTCCTTTGCGACGGATCTGATTGTACGGGTTTTGGCCATCGGTGTCTCTGATTTTACCGATGGTGGATACGATGTCCGAAACATCAATATTGAAGTTGTATTCAGACAATCGGGGTACCTCCATTGGTCTTGTGTGCTTGTCGAATCCTACTCTGCTCACGAGTCCCCGAGGATTCTGACCTTGATATGTCCTTCGGTCATTTCGGGGTATGTTACGCCTTGGGGCGTTTCTTCTATCTTCAGAGTATGGTTGGTACCTTTCCTTGCTTGGCCTTGGTTCCTTTGATAGGAGCCTGCTAGGATATACTGAGCCCGAAGGGGCTCCTAATTGGTCGTCCTCGACCCTGATCTTTGATTCATATCGGTTGTGGACATCCGACCAAGTCAGGGCGGGATATTCAACCATGTTCTGCTTCAGCTGCTTCGAAGCCACCGAGCTTCGTTCGTTCAAACCTTGGGTGAAGGCCTACACTGCCCAGTCATCGGAGACTGGTGGTAATTCCATTCGTTCCATTTGAAAGCGAGATACGAACTCCCGCAGCATCTCGTTTTCTCTTTGTTTGATTTTGAAGACGTCGGATTTCCTTGTAGTCACCTTGATGGCACCGGCATGTGCCTTTATGAAAGAATTTGCAGCATGGCAAATGAGTCTATCGAATTCGGGGCTAGGTTGTGATACCACATCATGGCCCCTTTCGAAAGTGTTTCTCCGAACTTTTTTAGCAGGACAGATTCAATCTCGTCGTCCTTCAGGTCATTGCCCTTTATCGCACAAGTGTAAGCAGTAACGTGCTCGTTAGGGTCCGAGGTTCTGTTGTACTTCGGAAGATCGGGCATTCTGAATTTCTTCAGGATGGGCTTTGGAGCAGCATTTTGTGGGAACGGCTTTTGTACGAACTTCTTTGAATCTACACCCTTCAGGATCGGGGGTGCGCCCGGAATTTGATCGACCCTTGAATTGTAGGTCTCCACCTTCTTGTCATTGGCTTCTATCTTCTTTTCGCCCGATTCGATCCTCTTTGTGAGGTCCTCGAGCATCTTTATGATGGTGGGGTCGACTGCTGACCCGTTGTTGCTTGATCTTTCTGGTACCTGTTCGGCTTGAGGAGCCGTTTCCAGTGCTGCTGTGCTTGGAGTTTTTTTGTGGCTTTGCAGTTGAGCAATCGCCAGCTGCTGTGCCTGTAATATCTCGAAGATGATGTCAAGGCTAACCTCTTGTTCCTCCCGAGCTGGGGTTTTTTGAGCTTCTTGTTGGTTTTCTTGGCATATACTCCTGTTGGTGTGGGAGCTTATGTCGACGTGTTGGGCGTTGCGTGAGAGCACATCCATAGGAATTGGTTCTGGTGCATCCTCAGGGTTTCGTGGTGGTACACCAATACCTGGAACAGCTACACCATTCTCTCCATGGTCCTCAGGACCGTTGTTTTCATGTGCATTCACTGAGTTAGAAATTTTGACCTGAAATCAAAGATTCTTGGACAAGAAAAAGCGTGAAAGATAACTTGCGTTATGTAGTAAACCAACAAGAAAACAATCACTATTATTTTTAGTCCCACGGTGGGCGCCAAACTGTTTACCTTGAAAATGGTAATTACAAATAGATTTGATTTTGTGGTTCTAAAAATACGTGATTTATTTTTATGCTAGTTGTTAGGCAATAGATGATAAGTGTGAGACTAGAAAACAAAGTAAGAGCTTGACGATAGTGTGATACGCAAACCGAGTGACCGAGAATCGGGGCCTCGAGCTAGGTTATACGGGGCCTCGGGGTTGAGCTAAACGTTGGGTTGTGGACAGTCGACGGAAAACTAACAATTCTAAGGGCCTTGATCAGGGCTCTTTATGATCAATGAAGAGTAATAAATGAAGAACAATCAATGAAAACACAATAAATGCAAGTAATGTAATAAATGTAAGCAATAGAATCAAGGGAGAATGTGTTTAAGTTAGAGAGCAGAGAATGTTCTTGTTCTAGTATTGAATGTTGTGTGTTACAAAATGATAAGGATCCCCTTTATATATGAGGGGGAATCCCAACATGGTACATATGCATTTATTACAAAAGATATACGGCTGGTACAACCATTTAATGCCACGGTACGAGCTTGTACTAGCCTAATAGGTTTGGACAGCTTTAACCACGTGCCTTGGGAACTTCCCGTTTGTCCATCACAACTACCGATTTGCACTGCCCCGAGGTCAAGCACTGAGAACCCTCGGGACCGAACCTCGAGCTGAGCCTCGAGCCTCCTGGATACATGCTTATGAAGCGTCATAATGACCATAAAATCGGACCCTCTGATTTTACTGTATACAAATATCACAATATAAATATCCTCCTTTATTTCACCACCTCCCTTATTTCACCTATTGCGACGTGCAACCTGATTTCCCATACAATAATTTAAATCAACTGCAACAATTAAAAAACTCAATTTACAAGAATTTCTACAATCAAGGGTATGAGTACACGACAACAAAGGAACCACGTAAAAACCAAAGGAATACAACAAACTTTACAAAAATGACAGGACAAGTAAGGCACGTGATAGCTAAGTATGCAATCACAACAATTAGGACTTGTCGCAGATAAGCATAGAGTCATAGAAGAAACTCAACAATTAAGAGGTAACAAGACAATAAGGAAGGCAATGACTTCAACTAAGGCATGTAAGGGCCAAATAACGAGTAAAAGGTATGATAAGTGCTAACAATGTCAAATAGAGCATATAAGAGTAGACTGACAACGAGAATATCACATGTTATGATAATTCAATTAAAGGCATGGGAAAAGACGAGACAATCTGAACTAGTCAAATACCATATATAGACCGTGTACCCACTCGTCACCTTGCGTACACGGCTTTCACATAACAAGGAAGCAAAATTAACTCAACTCCTAAGGGGTAGTTTCCCCCATACAAAGTTAGACAAAACACTTACCTCAAAGAAGCTAGACCGATACTCTAAAATGACCTGCTCGTGTGCAACAACCTCCGGACGGCTCAAATCTAGTCAAAATAACTTCAAATCATGAATAAAACTCATAGGAAATAATTCTGGATAACAAAGCTTCAATCTTTAACAAAAACTGAAAAGTCAACACCCGGGCCCGCACCTCGGAATCTGATAAAATTTACCAAACCCAAACACACATTCTGATACGAGTTCAACCATACCAAAATTATCAATTTCTAACATCAATTCGTCCTTCGAAATCATCATTTTATATTTGGAAGGATTTTACAAATATTCCCAAATTCCCAACTTAATTCACTAATTAAATGATGAAAATAGCAATGGATTCACGAAATATGATAAGATTCGGGTAGAGAACACTTACCTCAATGAATTTCTTGAAAAACCCATGAAAAATCTCCCAAAGCCGAGGTCTACAACTCCCAAAATGATAAAAATGGCTAACCCTTGAAATAAAGTTCTTATATTCTGCCCAGTAAAATATACATCGCGATCGCGGAGATCAATTCCTTCAGTTGCCCAAAAACGTCTTCGCGAACGCGTGAGCACAGTCGCGAATGCGACACTCAACCGCCCAGCAAACATCGCGAACGCGTTCTCAACCATGCGAACGTGGAGAGCAATCTCCTGATGACCTTCCCAACTTCCTTCAACACGATCGCGTATACAACAGTGCGAACGTAAAGACAACAAATCCTCAAAGCCTCGCGAATGCGGTCTTCTCTTCGCGACCGCGTATAGGAAAAGTTATAGATTCCACAGGACACTACGCGAACGTGAATCCCTCATCACGATCGCATTGAAGAACACCAGGTGACAGAATTCAGCAGTCCAAAATAGAAGGAAATAGCACATAGCCCACCTGGAACACACCCGAGGCTCCAGGACTCCGTCGAAACATGCCAACAAGTTCCAAAACATAACGCGGACCGGCTCGAGGCCTCAAATCATATCAAACAACGTCGAAACGACGGATCGCACCTCAAATTGAACTTAATGGACTTATGAACTTTCAACTTCTAAAACTCGTGCCGAAACATGTCAAATCAACCCGGAATGACGTCAAATTTCGCATGCAAGTTCCAAATGACACAATGGAGCTATACCAAATCTCAGAATCGGTTTTTGAACCCGATATAAACAAAGTCAACTCCCGGTCAAACCTCCCAACCTTCCAAACCTCCAACTTTCCAATTTTCGCCAAAATGTGCCGAAACCTTCTAGAAATATCCAAATGCAAATTTGGGCAAACGCCCAAGTCCAAACTCACCATCTGGACCTAACAGAACCATAAAAACTCCGATCCGGGGTCAAACACACAAAAGTCAAACTTGGTCAACTCTTCCAACTTAATGCTACGTAGTTGAGACTCATTCTTCCAAACCAATTAAGAATAACCTGAAATCCAAAACCGACGGTTCAAGCAAGTCATAATACATCATATGATGCAGCTCGAGACTTCAAATAGCTGAACAGAATGAAATTCCTCAAAACGACAGGCTGGGTCGTTACATTCTCCCCCACTTAAACATACGTTCGTCATCGAACGTGCCAAGAGTCGTTCCAAAGCCATCTAATCACTGTGTAACCTTACCATGCACATACCCGGGGGGTGATCCCACTTCACCCTAATCCATGTAAGCCTGACCACACAACATAACTGAAAATCATTATTTTGACCTTAGTCCATAAACCTTGCAACTCAATTCCCAACATTCGAAATTCCTTACAAGACTAGAATCTCGCATCCACACACTGTATAAGTCCGAACAAGTTATATCAGACTATAACCATAACACAAGACGTAATCACATGACATACAACACAACTTGCATACTCATAGCAAAAACCCTCGATCACAGTAGCTGCTCAAAACAAACCCAATACGAGTAATGAACCTCATATCAATTTAAACCTTGTTCAAAACGTTCGTACACTGCCGATTTGAAAGAAACACACAGAGACTCATAACCACTCATCAGGTCAGCAAGTACCACTACAACGCAATGCTATGAACCCATCCCACATAGTAGGACCAAGATACACGAATCTAACACAAAGGATCATATCCCAACATAGCCCCGCTGCAATGCATGGCCTCATCCAAACACCGGTCCATACAAAATACCTCAAGCCACAATGCTTAAAATCAACAATTATACGCAATTCGACATCAAGTACACGAAGTGCATGACCATGACCTTGGGTTAGCATTCTAACAAGCTTAACTCTATTCGAATTACATGCCTTTCAGCAATAACAATGCTGAGTCACCAAATCCGACCCGGTGTTGAGTACACATCCTCCCCGGGCCTACCAATAGGCCCTTAAATCGACTCCGGTCATTCCCAAATGGATAAATAGCCATCCAAAAGCCTACAAAGGTCTAGCCATAACACGTACCACCATCTATCTAACTTTGGCCACATCTTCACGGTCAGCAACCCCGAAGCAATCTGCTTCTAAGAACTCCCGGACTCCAAATCCACAGAACACCTGAATCTCCATAGCCGATCCTAACCCACCACTCGAATGACCAACACATCCCTCATACATAATCATCCCCACGAGAAATAATTCATAAGTATTCCATGCCACATAGAAAATTTGAACATCAGCAGTCGATCAACCAGGCGAGTACCACAATACCAATGAAGCATTTGTAAGTCAAAACACAATGCGCCTTCTGAAATGCGCGCCCTTCTCGGGCATTACCTAGTAGTAATAGCATTCATCTAGTCATCTGAAACTGTTCATGTTGTCTAAGAATTCATGACCTTGTCTTCAAAACTGAACCGCCACCTTGTTCATGAAAATCTCAATCCTACCGAGCGCACCGCATCTATCATGCCATCATATGAAAGTACGAGAATCTCATAATCAACTCTGAGTCACCAACAGAATACATACCCGATCAGTCAGAAATCTTCCGTTTGATCCCATCTCACAATATGCAACATGCTCCTCACGCCGATAGGAAATATCCATCTTCAACCGAGGTATAAACCATCGAGAACTCTTCGAAACCCATTTGCACATAGTCAAGCCGCCAGAATTGAATCTCCCTAACTCAACCAAGCCTGCAGATCGTCAAACCCAAGAGTATTTCCATAAAACACCTGTAGAGACTCGCCATATCATAAGTACCCAAAGAATCATCATACCATTACTGTGTTGATCCAACTTACTACCGAGCTGTCCTATTTCTCCGAGTTCCTTTTGAATTACCCTCAATGTGGCACTTCTCCTTGCTAGAACAACACGATCCTTATCCAAAGCTACCGTAAGAAATCCTAGCACGAACCACGTAGTCCAGAAGCTCATAAACCACTATATTTCCTCTGAAGCACCCCATAATGCCACAATCGAGATACCCACTTTGAAAAAACCTTTTGTGAGTCTGAAGTTGTTTCTCTAACCTCTCTGATGCTAAAGTGTAGAATTATTAATGATGCAGAAATACCGCAAGCCCCATCATTAACCCATGCTAATCTCAGATCTTAGTCATATACGAATTTCGGGAAAACCCTTCAAAACCTATATACATCTCAGGCCAAACTGATATAACACATGACCCAACAATTTGACCATCGATAGTGGACTCCCCCACTTGGCGCGAAGCCAGAGGACACAATATCCGATGATCCACAATATTGACCTTCATAGCTCATACAACACCAATCATAAGATACCCCAAATCATCTACTAAGCACATGTCCATCCTCGTGACAGTCAAACCCGCTTCCTCCAGTGCCTTAAATGATAATATGTACCTTTCACTAAGTAAAAATCTCATGCGAACCACATAGTCCCTAATACCACCCACTATCCTCAAATCATCATCCACCTCGTGACCCTACCACGATCGCGACGATTAGGCAACCGATTAAATCTTCCCACGCTCGTACTTATCAACCAGATGCTAGAACCCGCTGCACCCCCACCCGAACAACTGGCTGGTCTCTCAATACATCCACATCCTCAGTCTGGACGACACGTTGAGACAATGTTTGAGCATACTTGGCTCCCTCGTAGCCCCTCCGCAACATCACAAACCGTTGGCGCATAGTTGGTACCAAGTGCGCAATATCATACAGGAGTGGATGCAAAGGGACATAAGATATATGCTTCAAGCTGAATCAATGTCGCAACGATAATGCATGAAAGGAGTGGAATTTCCTAATAGTTTCCGTAGCCTCTCGAAGATAATTACAAACATGTCTGTACCGATCCGCAAGTACCACCTATGAACCTAGAGCTCTGATACCAACTTGTCACAGCCCAAAATCCCTCCGAATGAGTCATGATTGAACCTAGTATCTAAAACTAGGTAGGGGTGTACATGGACTGGGTTGGTTCGGTTTTTATCACAACCAAACCAAACCAAACAACCTATATCGGTTTGGATTGGTTTGGTTTTGCCGGGTTTTTCGGATGTTTTTGTTACATAAATATTATTTCAATCTTACTTTGTTAAATTTTTTTAAGTAAATATATGTTTAGTAAATATTGAAAAAATTGTCAAACGTGTGATATATTAACATATTCTCATGGGAGAATTTTATTAGTAACATATGATAGTTATTTTTTTTTGTCGGCTGACAATATACAATTTTTTGTTGATGTACACTTTCAAGGTTAACTGAATTTAATAATTAAATATGAAATCAATATGATACCTATATAATAGTACGTTCTATTTAATTGTAAGTTATCGAAATACCACTTAAAATTTTAGAAAGATATAAGAATGTAATAGATCTTGACATATGAATATGGAAGAACAAAGAGATTGACGCATTTGATTAACATTTAAGAAAGTGATCATACAACCCATTATTTAAAGTTAATAAAGATAGAGCACTTCATATTTTACTAAATATTACATCCCATAAGATAATCTTAAATATCTCTAGATACTTTTTAAAGAAAATTCTATGAAAAAGTCTTAAAAGTATATATAAAAATTATATATTTATATATCGGTTTGGTTCGGATTGTTTTACTCAATACCAAACCAAATCAAACAAAACCTAGTCGGATTTTTTAATCGGTTTGGTTTGACTTTTCGGTTTGGTGCAGTTTTCCGGTTCGATTAGTACACCCCTAAAACTAGGTAAGCCTAACACATACCGAAATGATAACAGGTTCTACTAAACAGCTATTAAACGTATACCGAAAATTTCTAAATAAACCAATAGTCTCAACGTGATACAATATCCCAAAATCGGTAGTACAAGTCATAAGCCTTTCGAGGAGTAATTATACATAATGAATACATCATTGTTCCAGAATAAACGGAAATAATGGAAATAAATACAATAGAAGGTTACTTTAGAGTGTGCCAACGTCCATTAGGTGTACTTTGAAGTCTCCAACCGCACAAGCACAGGTCTCAAAACCATCTCGATCCGAAGTACCTGGTTCTGCAAAAAAATGTGTAGAAGCATAGCATGAGTACACCATGGTGGTACCCAGTAAGTATCAAGCCTAACTTCGGTAGAGTAGTGGCGAGGCCAGGTCAAGACACCTACTGAACATATAAACCTGTACAGGATATGACTTAAAGCTAACAAGGAAAGAATACAATGTAATGCCAATAGCAGAAAGAATTCAAATTACAAACAACAGTTAAGATAAGGGGAACACGAATGGCAACGAGAAATAATTGGGTAATTCAGCAACCACATAGACGGGTTACGGATAGAGTACGAATGTGTCCAAGTAGAGATAACGATGTCAACTCAAACAATCAAATCATTTCTAATACTCGAATTTCAACAATCCCACTTCTTGTAATCTCATATCAAAATTCACAACTTCCAAACCCTTAACACACATGACACCTTGAGCTCACATTTTCCATCTCACTTCTCACGGCAAAATCCACGTGCTACTCGGTACATAATATCTGTGTCAAAGGCTAATTAGGATATTCAATAGATTTATTTACATATCGTAAAATAAAATTACAGTTTCTGGACCAAGTAGGAAATCAAGGAGAAAAATGAGTTTAAATTCGAAATCATTTGGGTGAAGAAAATAACATTTTCAAATAAAAATACAACATCGGATAAGCAACTGAATTTAATATAGAATTTATTAACTTAAAGCATAATAACAATTCCTTTTTAAGTAAAGTAAAGACATCAGACAGGGTAAGGAGATAAAGTTGAAAAATCAATTAAAGTAAAATATGACAACTTTAAAAAAAAATAGAGTAAAGTATCGAATAAAACGACGAGTTTTAACTTAAAAGTCACATAAGGTAAACATGTTATTAGTTCTTTTATTTAAAACCGTTATGTTATCACAACACAACATAGTATGAGATAAAGACTCGGCGTAGTAAATTCATCTTGAAAATCAATTCACCAAATAATAGTGATAGGAAAGGAAAACAGGGAATGACGGCAACGCTGTAAACTAATGGAACAACTCAATCCTCGAACATCAGTAAAAGAAACAAGAAATATCAATCCTCAGAGTCTCGTACGAAAGAATCGAAGCCAACATAATACTACAAGGAATACAAAACACATAAACTATCTTGGCGTGCAACCCGATCCCATCGTACAACACTATCCACCCTTATTCTACCATGCAATATCAATAATAATAAATAAATATATGTTGCAGCGCGCAACCCGATCCCACCATATAATCAGAGTCAACATCATAATTCACCCTTATTTCAACTGTTGCGGCGTGCAACCCGATCCTACCATACGATAACAATATCACAATATAAATATCCTCCCTTATTTCACCTATTGTGGTGTGCAACCCGATCCCCCGTACTGTCATGACCTAAAACTAACCCGTCGTGATGGCGCCCATCGTGGAACTAGGAAAGCAACTACTCAACCATTTCAATACATCAAAAGCTTTGGAAAAATAAGGAAGTAGTTAAATTTAAGGAATACCCTTTTTTAAAAGCAAATAAGAAAACGTAATCTCAATACAAAATCTCTTCCAAAACCGGGGCGTCACCAAGTACATGAGCATCTACATAGGAATATAGTCTAATACAATGTCTAGAGAATAAATTTGAAACATCAAATGAAGATAAGGGAGGAGAGTCAAGGTCTGCGAACGCCAAGCAACTACCTCGATAGTCTTCGAAAGTCCGGACTCCTCAACTCTGCAACCGCCATGACCGGAAGCACCTGGATCTACACACGAGGTGCAGGGTGTAGCGTGAGTACAACCAACTCAATAAGTATCAAATCTAACCTTTGGATTGAAAGTAGTGACGAACTCAACCGGTACAGTTCAATATAGAAATAACAGTACAAAAACGTAGACATGCTTTCAAGTTCAACAGTTAAACTCAATACCAGTAAGATAGATCGATTCTGAATGATATGAGGAATATAACTTCTCTACATCTACATGTCAATGCACATGTTGTATGTGATGCAGCATGCTAAAAGCCTCGTGTACTCACGCTCTCGGGATGCTCAATCACTCAATATTATATATGTCTAACCCAGCCCAGGGAAGATCCATCCCGGAAATATATACATCAACTGATAGTTAGTCACTTAGTACTGAGTAGGGCCAATCCAGCCCATGGGGAAGATCCATCCCCAGGTATAAATGTTTCTGACAAGATCCATGTCCAGGGAAGATCCATCCCTCAATATAAATCAACTGCGCTCACTAGGGGTGTGTGCAGAATCCAGAGGGGCTCCTTCAGCTCAAGCGCTATCATAAGCCAGATCCAGGCATAAATCAATAAAACCTGTTGCGGCGTGCAGCCCGATCCCATAAATATCACTCATAATCAGGCCTTCGGCCTCACTCAGTCATCAATGTCTCCAGTCTCTCTCTCTCTCTCTCTCTCTCTCT
>NW_017673464.1:0-5785 GCF_001879085.1 Nicotiana attenuata
TTTCAAGTTCATATTGGGGGTAAACCCTAGAGTTTGAAGAACCAAGATAAGGGCTGAGTTATCCAACAAGTAAGGTGAGTTTACTGCTATCTTTCATACATTTATTCTGCTGTGAATTCATGGTAATTCGTTCTATACATGTAAGAACTCACGGGACGGTGATCGGAAGCCGTGAGTTCGAGTTATTCACTTGTAGCGGACTGTTTTGTGGACTGTTTTGTGTTGCTGTTGGGCTGCGTGTTTTACTACTATTTTGTGGAGTTTTGGAGGAGGAAGGGTGTGGAGAAACACCATATAGATGTACGTTTGTGGGCTGGTAGTTCTTCATAACATTTCCGGGTCGTTTGACACGACTACGGTGGCCGTCGTATGTATGAAGTGATTAGGTTGTGCGTGGACTGTTTTGGGAGGCTCAATATGATTATTATTGATGTTGTTTGAGCTGTTTGGTGATTGTTTGGAATTGTGTGAAGTCATATATATAGGGGAGGTGCTGTCCGTTTCATCGTAAAATAGGTTGTGGTCGATACATAATAGTTATGACGCTTGAATGGTAACTATAGTATCGTTTCTCTTATTGTAGACTAAGGAGTCGTGAAAATTGCATAGCTTGAGATTGGGGCAGTATATACAAGGTATGTGAGGCTATCCCTTCTTTTGCACGACTCCGATTGTACATAATGTAATGAACGAGCTTCCAAAGATACTCTACTCTTAGAAGCTAGCAGTACTTACATTGTTTCCCCTCTTATGGAACGATTGATGTTGATGTTGCTTCTCTTATTCTTATGTTATCAATGTTATTGGTACTTCCTGATTCTTATAAGGTTCATGGTGAAGAGTTAGTCCTAATAACGTGTACAGAGGATACCGACCTTACGTCACTCCGAAAGGTTTAGAACGTGAGTCCATGAGTCGAGCATGCATTATATATATGTATCTATTTTACTCTACCGAGCCGCGCTATAGTCGGCCGGGTACGGCACCTATTGTGCAACCACTGATCAGTTGGATTTTACCGAGCTCCACGTGGCCGGGTACGTTTTTACCGAGCCTATTACGGCCGGGTACGATATGATGATGATGATGCCCACAGAGGCGTATGTTTTAAAAGTTTGTGTATATATACATATGTATCACGCATTTCATGTCAGTAGCCCTTAGAGGTACCCAGATGTTACAGGTTGTTTATTCTCTATCCCTGCTTACTTTACTGTCCGTACTTATGGTTCCCTGCCTTACATACTCAGTACTTTGTTCGTACTGACGTCCTTTTATTTGTGGACGCTGCATGTCGTGCTGCAGGTCCTGATAGACAGGCAGGCGCAGCTCCCCCACCATAGTAGGCTGTCCAGTTCAGCGGTGATTGGCGAGATCCCTTCTTCGGACTTGCCTTGGTCTTGGTATGCATTTTTTTATAGATATTATGGGTATGTCGGGGCCCTGTTCCGGCTATGTTGCAACACTTATGTTCCTTTAGAGGCTCATAGACAGGTGTCAACTCATGTATAGTTTGGTAGGCCTTGTCGGCTGGTTTTTGTTGTATAGTCTCTCATGGTAGTGTTGTAGCTCGTACCTTATATATAGTTTGTTGATTGTCTAGTCATCCCATGTTATGTATGTTCATGCCATCATATTTTATTGTTGGTTGTCCATGACCCATGTCTACCATTTATATTGATCTCGTCAGCCGTAAAAGATAATAAAGAAGGTTAGATAAAATGTATGTTGACACTCGGTAAGTATGGCCGGGTGCTAGTCATGGCCCTCCAGTTTGGGTTGTGACAAACTTGGTATAAGAGCAAGTCTGTCCTAGGGATTCTCTATGAGCCGTGTCTAGTAGAGTCTTGATTATGGATGTGTAGCGCGCCACATTTATAATCAGGAGGCTACATGACATCTAGGGTTGTTACCTTCTTCCTAAATCTAGATCGTGCGTAGAGTTGAGTCGTAAGTGTTCATCTTTAATATTCACCTTGTTTTCTTTCAGCGATGCCTTCGACTAGGAAGCAAACAATTAGTAGACGGCTTCATACAACTGCGGGAGAGGGTACCAGTCAGGTGCCCCAAGCCAGAGCGGCCCAAAGTGAGGCTCAGAGTGAGATGCCGTCTCATACCTCATCTACTCCGTCTCCTCCAGAGGATATTAGGAGGAACCCGGCACCTCCAGTTCCTCCGTCTGGCACTACAGACCAGGATATGCGGAGTGCTTTACAGTTATTGACTAGCTTGGTAGCTGCTCAGGCTCTGAGGCAGAATACAGGTGCTGCTGATAAACCAGTTAGTACGAGAGTTCGTGATTTTATTAATTTAGACCCTCCTGTGTTTACCGGATCAGATCCGAAGGAGGACCCGCAGACTTTTATTGATCAGGTTCATCGTACACTTATGCATACTAGTAATACAGAGGCAGTGGAGTTGGCTTCTTATCGGCTACGAGATTTAGCGGTTCTCTGGTATGATAGTTGGGAGAGATCCAGGGGACCGAACGCTCCTCCAGCTGTGTGGAAGGAATTTTCTGAGGCCTTTCTTCGTCACTACTTGCCAGTTGAGATACGACGAGCTAGAGCTGATAAGTTCTTGAACCTTAGACAAGGTAATATGAGTGTGCGAGAGTATAGTATGCAGTTTGATTCTTTAGCAAGGTATGCCCCCCATATGGTAGCAGAGATGAGTGATAGGGTGCATCTGTTCGTGAACGGGTTGGGACCACATCTGATAAATGAGTGCACGACAGCGTCCTTGGTGGAGGGCATGGATATTTCCCGTATTCAGGCTTATGCCCAGACCCTAGAGGATCGTAAGCGCCAGCAAAGGGCAGATAGGGAGCAGGATAGGGGCCAGCATAAGCGGGCGAGATTTGCAGGGTATTCTGATGACTTCAGAGGCAATGTCAGGCCCCAGTCTTCGAGGAGTTCGGCGCCATCTGTAGCTAGTGCTCCTCCACAATTCCAGAGGCCTCGATATGATCGATTTACCTATTCAGGTCCAGGTCAGAGTTCGCGGGCATCATGCTCGCAATATCACAGAGATACTAATCAGACGAGACCCCTAACACCACGTTGTGATCAGTGCGGTAAGGCCCACTTTGGACTGTGCCGTCGAGGTTCTGATGCGTGCTATTCTTGCGGACAACCTGGCCATATGATACGGGATTGTCCTAACAGAGGAGGTGGTGGTATGGCTCAACCGACTGGATCTGTGTCTGGTTCTTCCTCATCAGTTCAACCTCCAGCACGGGGTTTTCAGCAGTCGACAGGTCGAGGTAGAGGTAGAGGTGCAGTGCAGAGTTCGAGTGGTGCTCAAAATCGAACCTATTCTCTAGTAGGTCGACAGGATCTCGAGTCATCTCCAGATGTTGTTACAGGTATATTGTCTGTGTTTTCTTATGATGTATACGCGCTGATTGATCCGGGATCTACATTATCATATGTTACACCCTTTGTGGCTAATAAGTTTGGCATTGAACCTGAATTGATAAGTAAACCCCTTGCGGTATCTACTCCGATAGGAGATTCTATGATTGCTAGAAGGGTATATAGAGGTTGCACTATGATGATTTGTAGTCATCAAACCTCGGCAAATTTATTTGAGTTAGAAATGGTTGATTTCGATGTGATAATGGGAATGGACTGGTTGGCCTCATGCTATGCAAATGTTGACTGTCGTACGAAGATGGTTAGTTTTCAATTTCCTGGTGAACCCGTCATTGAATGGAAGGGGAACATTGCTACACCGAAAGGTAGGTTTATTTCCTATCTTAAGGCAAGGGAAATGATCTCAAAAGGTTACATTTATCATCTCGTTCGCGTTAGGGATGCGGAGGCGAAGCCGCCTACTCTACAATCAATCCCCGTGGTCAATGAATTTCCAGATATTTTCCCAGATGAACTCCCAGGCCTTCCTCCTGAGAGGGAGATTGAGTTTAGCTTGATATGTTGCCTGACACTCAACCGATCTCTATCCTTCCATACAGAATGGCCCCGGCAGAGTTGCAAGAGTTGAAGGCGCAGTTGAAGGACTTACTAGATAAGGGCTTCATTAGGCCTAGCACTTCACCTTGGGGTGCGCCAGTCCTATTCGTGCGGAAGAAAGACGGATCGTTACGGATGTGTATCGACTATCGACAGTTGAATAAGTTTACTATAAAGAACAAGTATCCACTTCCAAGGATTGACGACTTGTTTGACCAACTCCAGGGTGCTAAGTATTTCTCCAAGATTGACTTACGTTCAGGGTATCATCAGGTGAGGGTTAAGGAGAAGGATATTCCAAAGACGGCCTTCCGGACAAGATATGGGCACTTTGAGTTCTTGGTGATGTCGTTTGGGCTAACAAATGCCCCACCAGCTTTTATGGATCTCATGAATACTATATTCAGGCCCTATCTTGATGTGTTCGTGATCGTATTCATTGATGACATTTTGGTGTATTCTCGTTCGGAGGCGGAACATGCGGGCCACTTGCGGATAGTATTACAGATGCTTCAAGATCGTAAGTTATATGCTAAGCTCTCCAAATGTGAATTCTGGCTGAACTCAGTAGCATTCCTTGGCCATGTGATATCTGACGAGGGTATTAGTGTCGACACTCAGAAGATCGATGCAGTAAAGAATTGGCCGAGACCTACAACACCATCAGAAGTACGCAGCTTCCTAGGGCTAGCAGGATATTATAGGCGATTTGTAGAAGGGTTTTCCTCTATATCAGCACCATTGACTAAGTTAACACAGAAAGCTACTAAGTTCCAGTGGTCTGACGCTTGTGAACGAAGTTTTCAGGAGTTGAAGAATCGATTGACATCCGCACCAGTGCTCACTCTTCCTGAAGGACCAGAAGGTTATGTGGTATATTGTGATGCCTCAGGTATTGGTTTGGGGTGCGTATTGATGCAATGGGAAGGTGATTGCTTATGCATCAAGACAATTGAAGAAGCATGAAAAGAATTATCCAACCCATGATTTGGAATTGGCTGCAGTAATATATGCTTTGAAGATATGGCGGCACTACTTATACGGCGTCCATGTTGACATCTACACAGATCACAAGAGTTTACAATACATCTTCAAGCAGAAAGAGTTGAATTTGAGGCAGCGTAGGTGGCTTGAATTACTGAAAGACTACGACGTCGAGATATTGTATCATCCCGGTAAAGCCAATGTTGTGGCAGACGCTCTCAGCCGTAAGTCAATGGGAAGCTTAGTACACATTGAGGCAGGTAGATGGGGGTTGACTAAAGAGCTTCATCAGCTAGCCAATATGAGAATCAGATTGTTAGACTCTAATGACGGAGGTGTTACTGTACATAATACATCAGAATCATCTTTGGTAGCCGAGGTAAAAGCACGGCAATATGAAGATCCTATCTTAGTACGATTGAGAGAGAGCATTCAGCAATGTAAAATTATGACTTTTGAGATCGGAGGAGATGGGGCACTGAGATACCAAGGCCGATTATGTGTGCCTAATGTGGCAGGGTTGCGAGAGATGATTATGAATGAGATTCATCAATCCCGATATTCCATCAATCCCGGCTCGACAAAGATGTATCATGACATTAAGGAGCAGTATTGGTGGGATAACATGAAGAAGTCTATTGCAGAATTTGTAGCCCAGTGTCCTAATTGTCAACAAGTAAAGATCGAACATCAGAAACCCGGTGGATTGCTTCAGAATATAGAGATTCCGACCTGGAAATAGGAGGTGATTAATATGGACTTCATTATTGGTTACCTCGCTCTTATCATATGTTTAATTCCATCTGGGTGATAGTTGATCGACTTCA